>NW_019392939.1:750094-774016 GCF_000648675.2 Cimex lectularius | reverse complement strand
CCCACAGATTTCATTTAAAAGTTTAATAAACCATTTAACCTTATTTTTAGGATATTTTCATGTGATTTTCTACGTTCGATTTTTTTTACAATATATTTTTTAACAGCCAAGATAGAACATATAATTCTCAGAAAAAAAAATGTTTAGTCAACAATTACACATTTTTTTCAATTTATTTATAATCTTTTTTTTTAGGTTTTGTAAACTGAACACGTTACGGATTAAAAGTCAGAATAATTACATGAAGTAACAATTTGGAGTACTACAAGAGATCAATTTTTTGATCAATTTCAAATAATTCTCAAAAAAATGTTTAGTAAACAATTATTCAGAAATCGTGAGATGCGGTCTGATGTGATGTAGGTTTCAGAAAAACGTTTTCTTTATCGTGCCAACGTTTATTGAATATAAAAAATATATTTTGCATTGTATAAATTCACTTTTCCACATCCTAAATGTATTTGTTAAATGTGAACAATGTTTGTAAATCCCAGGCCCTGAAGAAGATCTCAATAAAGATCGAAACGTTGGCACAATAAAGAAAATGTTTTTCTGAAAACTACATCACACCCGACCGCATCTCACGATTTCTGAATAATTATCGATTAACGGTCACTAATCACCACACATTTACACACGGTTAGTCAACAATTACAGATTTTTTCAATTTATTTATAATCTTTTTTTTACGTTTTGTAAATTGAACAACGTTACGGATTAAAAGTCAGAATAATTACATAAAGTAACAATTTGGAGTACTACAGCAGGTCCATTTTTTTGCCGGTGTTTTTGAAAAAAAGCCTATTTGTAAGTATGTCGGGATCGAATGCAGGGCCGCTGGATTCGAACCAGGGGACCTTTTCCCTAAACTGATGAGCACCGTGCCAACGCCTAAACCGTTGCGGCCACCGACCCCCCCTAATGGTAGACTTTTAAAATATTATTTTAAAAAATGAGATCAACAAAGACATACAATCTTCTTATTCATTATTTGTTTCATTAAAGGCCCTATGCTGTTCATATTATAGGAGGATACAAATGCAACGAGAGATGCGGTATTGATAACCCCCTAACAATGATCAGAAATCGTAGTAGAGAACTTAAGTTCTTTGTAGTTCATCTCTGTAGCTAGAAATCGTAATGTGGTTGCCAACCTTTCATGTAGAGTGATGATTTCTCTCATGACTGTCTTTTGTTTTCTAATAAAGCTGGAGTAAATATAAATAAGTCGTTAATCTTTTTTTTTTTGTAAGGTATTGGTTGAAATGAAAAAATAGTGTCACGAGGGGATTCGAATCCACGACATTCGGCTAAATACGCCGCTGCGCTAACCACTTGAGATATCCTGACTTCGATAGTTTGACCCACTCGGGCACCAACTCCCCATCTCAATCTACAACCTTTCGAATTTTCTCTCTTTTTGCCATTTTTTGGTGTCGGAGAGGATCGAAGTCACGATAGCTCAAGTGGTAGAGCAGCGGCGTATTTATCCGAAGGCCATGGATTCAGATCCCGCTCGTGGCACTAGCTTTTTCATTTCAACCAAAACCTTACAAAAAGTTTAATTAATTGAAAGAAGTAATTTGGTCAATAGAACACTAAATATAATGAATAAATAAGACGTTTCATCCATCCTTAAATAGTTCCTCCAATCAGCGGGTTCAAGGGAAAGATCTTTCATCAAATTGACGCGGGTATTACGGCTTCTGTTCAGGAGCCACTTCTTACACCATTTCCTGTTCGATTTTTTGCTTTTAATATGTAAATAAACAGAAGAGTAGCACAAAAGATCGTCATCCATTTTGAGAAATTAATTCACTAGTTGACGTTCGGAGCGACTGGCTGTGGAGCGGTCGTGAATGCCCCCTCAAATTCCAGGCAGTCCAAATGGAGCTGTACGGCTTGGCGCGGTTCCATTTGGAGTGATCGTGAATGGCCACCTTAAGTTTTAATTCAGTTCATTCTTCGGATTCACACAAAGTACTCCAGTTCCCGTGCCTCTATACCAGTAGTCGTCAGTACCAGTAGGGATTGGCCTCCAGAGGCTTCCTTTGGCCCATTCTTCACTGTAACCATCCCTATAACCATCCCTAACCATCCCTATAAGGTTATATAGGACAACGATCAAAGTCTTTTGACTGGGCCATATCCAGAAACAGAGCTAACAAATACTCTTTCTTCTCTTGAACAGAGGAGATGGTGAAAACATTGTTTGATCGTGAAATTTTTAGGGCGGAAGCCGAATTATTTTATGAACTAGATGGGTATTAATCGCTTTACAAAGAGTCTTTTCAGGATTTTGCATGGGTCTATTGGAGGATATGAGGTTGAGAGGTTTGTAAGCTTTTGGAATGAAAAGAACGACGGAATATTCCATTAAGAGCGAGCGACCAGTGAGTGGTTCGTAGGTTCCATGTCTGGTGGTTCAAAAAAGGTTTTGAAATTTGGTAGATGTGGGGTCAGATATAAGCGATAGTATGCTGTTTTGCATTCAGCAAAATCTTGAAATTAAATCAAATATAAAACACCGATAAGAAAAAAATAAAAGAGGAAACAGAAGAAGTTTTGGGATTTATTGCCGTTTTTCCAGTACTCATTACTATCGATCCTTCTCAAGCCCTGTTGTAATTTACCTCCTAACTATGCTTTTAATGCTACTTGCGATATTCATATTTTGACACAAGCCCTGCATGCGAGGAAAGTTTACTCTGGCCGATTATTCAGGAAAGGGATTAATCTTTAAAAACACAGTCGAGAGGACAGAATAATAGAGAGGATAAAAAAATGGCTATGAACTTCTGACTTGATTTTTGCTTTTGTTAATATTTAACGAATCTGCATCACAACGAGTTGGGAATATTTTTAAGAACCGTGCTTTGAAATAACTAATGTATGATTTTAATATCTTAGGGTGTTTTTATTGTGAATAAACCCGATGAAATTCGAATTAGTGACAATTTTCGCCTTTAAATTTAAATTCAATTAATTAAGGTTTTAAGATGAGATAAAAACGTCAGTGTCACGAGCGGGATTCGAACCCACGGCCTTCGGCTTGAATCGCCGCTACTCTACCATTTGAGCTATCGTGACCTCGATCCACTCGGACAGTAACTTCCCATCTCAACCCCAACTTTTTGAATTTTCCCTCCCTTTTGCCATTAAAGATTAATTAATTGAAAAGAATTTATTTGGTCAAGCAGACCTCGAAACCTAATAAATGTAATAAGCAAAATGAAGTATATTTCACAAAAGCTTTTCTTGGCGATTTCTCGCCGAGAATCAAATAGATTACATGACATTTGAAAAATGGCAAAAAGGAGGGAAAATTCAAAATGTGCAGTTGAGATGGGAAGTTGGTGCCTGAGGGGATCGAAGTCACGATATCCCAAGTGGTAGAGTAGCGGCGATTCAAGCCGAAGGTCGAGGGTTCGAATCCCGCTCATGACACTGACTTTTTTATCTCCATTTAAAACCTTAATGTTGGTAATTAGTGACCGTTAATCGATAATTATTCAGAAATCGTGAGATGCGGTCTCGTGTGATGTAGATTTCAGAAAAACATTTTCTTTATCGTGCCAACGTTTCGACCTTTGTTGAGATCATCTTCAGGGCCTGGGATTTACAAACATTGTTTAAATTTAACAACATTTAGGATGTGGAAAAGTGAATTTATACAATGCAAAATATATTTTTTTTATATTCAATCAAAGTATTTCTACTCACTCAAAATGTTTGTCTACTGTGTAATTGTGCCATTCTTGTGCCATGTTGAGAGTGCCATTGCGATATGTTTATATATACGTTGATACGTTGGATTTTGAAGGGGTGGGGAAGGAAGTCGGTATAGAAAAGACATTTTTATATAAAGCGTCGGCTTCTTTGAGGTAGAGTAGCGGCGATTCAAGCAGAAGGTCGTGGGTTCCAATCTCGCTCGTGACACTGACGTTTTTATCTCAACTTAAAACCTTAATTAATTGAATGATATTAATTGATCAAGCGGACCACAAAAAATAGCGAATTTAAATTTAAATAGAAAGGAATACAGGGATCATCCATGATTAATTATATAAATTCCAAAAAGGTTGATAATTCTCAGAGAATGTCGGTTGCCTTTGAGCCTAATAAAATCTGTTATCGCTCTTGTATATGTGGCCCAAAGGACTTATCTTTACTCAACAACTTGCGAACTTCTAAACATAATTAACGTTCTTGATCAAGAATTGAGATTTTGTTAATTACGAGGTGAAAGTGGGACAAACTTAAATAATTCTCATTATTCTCTATCTTAAGTCCCAGGATCCTCTTCTAAATTAATTCCTAAAAGTTTCATAATGAAAAGTTCGCCTGGGGATTCTCCTAGATTTTGAACCGGTTGTTCACGGTTCAAGGTTGTCTATTCGTCTAATTCTAGTATTAAAGTCTCGATTAAATAATAGCGTTTAATTACCCACAAAAAAAGGGGTCAGACTTCCTTTAACATTTGGCACAGAGGTCTGGTTGAAAAGTTAGATATATTGAAGACTAATAATTACGGTTAATGAGAACACCTGTTTAAAATGCTGACGGAGATCAAGTTTTTAACAAGACCGTAAGGGTCAGAAAAAAACAAAATAGATCAATACACTGGCAACATGATCAGGAGGACACACCTAAAGAGGAACCAGCCAACGCCGGCACTCAATACGAGGGATTAAGAGGGCGATGAGGTCATTTAAAGCTTTTGACTGAAAGAATGAATACCCTGGATATGGGATTGGTCGGCGGAAAAAGTGCCACACCGTAATTCCAAAATGGTTGAAGTACTAACTTGTAAACGGTTGAGTTTTGACGAAGAAAACAGATTTCCTAAAGTCTCATAACAGTCCAACCTAAGGCGACGGTGTTGCGCTTTCTCTCATTAATTGTTAATCCTATGTACATAGTCTTTATGTTACAATTCTACTCAAAATACTCTGTTACCTATAAGAAATTGCTATTCAGAACAAAATTGTTGAAACCACAATCATATGAATTTTTATTAGTGAGATGACTGTTTTCACCATGTTAAATGTAATTTGCTGGCCATGTGCTTCATAACCTTAAACCCAAGAGGTTTTGACAATAGTTTTACCGTGTTAATCGTTTTCTGCACTCTTGGGAAAGCCCTGATGATGGCACTATAAGTTGCCGAAAGCTTGGTGAACCCAACAATTAATCTTTTCCTTTCTTCACCTGTCTAATGACCCCCATGAAGATTGAAACTCCACATATTTGCAGGTCGATCAACAAACATCATATCTTCAGTCTCTAAAGGGCTTCGTTTTTACGTTTCCGTGAAGTTCTCTTAAGTATTCCATTGGGATCCCGCGCTTTTTAAGTAGCCATCTGGTTTGAGCGGATGTCCTCTTACTTGATGATGTTCACTATGTATAAACTATCCAAGGTGTTGTTAGTTGTTCAGGACCTCGAACCTATAGGTGTTAATGATGGTGCTAGGATGTATAGGAAGGTCGGTAGGATAAATAGTTTATAGGATATGACCAGGAATGTTTCCCTTCTGGGCCGACGTCTTTATTAAGCTCATTTAAATAGGATTCCACGATAATTTTATAAGGGGATAGTAGGAAACGTATACGATTCCCTTCCTAACTCTTGTATAGAGATTCCACAGACTGCTTGAAGGCCAACCTTTTCGCACAGCCAACTGGGTGTGTTTTCTCTTATTCAGTTTTGAACTTCTTTTTGCATGAGTTTTTGAAAACTCAAGGTGGATGTTGGAGGTTTGGATTGGATTCGGTTTATAAGCCAGATTCGCGATGACTGCAGAGGGCCAGTAGTGTAAATGGTTTATAGGATGGGATCAGAAATGTTCCCTTGCGAGACGTCCGATATTCTTTGCGACACACACACTCTGAACCAGTGGTCAGTTAAATGGGGTTCAAGGATATGGAAAGAAAGAGGATTTTTTCGCTAGGAAGCCGAGTCTACATTAAAGCATCGTTGTCTAGTGCAGAGGAAATGGTGTCAACAATTGTAAAACCTTTCTGGATCGTGGAATTTTTGGGAGGTAAGCAGAGGCGTGATTAAGTATGATTTTATGTATCTCAAGGATGGGAATTTACAGTTTTAAAAGAAGTCTTTCGAGGGTTTTGGACATAAAGGAAGAAAAGCGATGGGTCTGTAGGAGAAATGTGGTTGGGAAGTTCCTAAGCTTTAGAAATGAGAATACAAAATACTTCCACAAGAGAGGAAAACTAGTGGTACTTAGGAGGCATTGTATAATATTTTCCAAAATAGTATGTCCTGAGAAATGTTTCGAAGTATCATCTCAGTAGCAGAGGTAATGTTCAGACGATTCGCTAGTTTTCGTGGTCCGCTGACGAATTAATACCTTTCAATTAATTAAGGTTTTTAGTTGAGATGAAAAAGGAGGGATAAATGGCAAAAAGGATGTAAAATTCAAAAGGTGGGGTTCAGATGGGAAGTTAGTGTCCGAGTGGATCGAAGTCACGATAGCTCAAGTGGTAGAGCAGCGGCGTATCAAGCCGAAGATCGTGGGTTCGAAACCCGCTCGTGACACTGACTTTTTTATCCCAACTAAAAACCTTAATTAATTGAAATATATTAATTGGTCAAGCGGACTACGAAAACTAGTGAATTTAATAAGTTAAAATGAAGTATATCTTCACTAAAAGCTCTCCGTGGCCATTTCATTTGTCGCCGAGAATCAAATAGATTACACAACATTTGAAAAATGGCATAAAGGAGAGAAAATTCAAAAGGTGGGGTTGAGAAGGGAAGTTAGTGTCCGAGTGGATCGACGTCGCTCAAGTGGTAGAGTAACGGCGTATCAAGCCGAAGGTCGTGGGTTCGAATCCCGCTCGTGACACTGACTTTTTTATCTGAACTAAAAACCTTAATTAATTGTTCTGGCGATTGTTTACTTTAAGATTTTTTAGTGTAGTACCACTGTTTTACATGTTCTGCATAAGGTGCATCAATTATATTTGTACGAGGAGGAAATGCAGATTGCAAATAGGTTTTTACGCCACTTCGGACTTTGAACCGTTGAGACGATGTCAGGCGATGATATGCCGTTTCCGGTCAGATTTTGTCAGTCAATAACGCAGACCTGATTTGTCTTGTAGCTGATCAATGCTGAAGGGGCCCTCGTTGTTCTTTATATTTGTCAGAAAAAATATTCTGGATAAGCTAATCACTGTGGTTAAAGGTTGCCTCCCGCAATTTTCAAACGTCTCCTATTTCCTACCGAATCCCTCGTGGAAAAAGGGAAACAGTTTATAATTGGTGTATTTTATTTCATTTTCTTATTATATTTCCTTAATTTATTTAATTTAATTTATCGCCGACTTAAGCATATTCCATTCAATTCCGAAACAGTTGCAAATAGGTTAAATTTAATTAGACCCAAGATCCTTAAGGGAGAAGGATAAATCAAGTATAACTCTATAAAGCTATTAAACTTTCATAATAATCCAGGAAATTTAATTATAAAAAGAAAAATTATCCGTCTTTTTTGTCACTTGGTTCTAACTTTTAATGTTTTCATTGAAATCCAATGGTAAAGGAGTGAAAGACGGAATGAAAACACTGATATCACGGATGATTGTTCTGTTTTCCCCTCTGATGAAATACGACGGGCTGACCCGGATCGCTCCACTGGATGATCCCCGATTTCCAGGAAAGATATCGTTTGACGTTATCAGCCAGTTTATCGGACAAGTGCTGGATTTACCTCACGGAGAATCGATGAAGCAATCATGCGAACCTCTCGAACCTTATACACTTATGAACCTGAGCAATAATTTACCATTTAAAACATTGGGTTTCTAACGAGTTAGATACTCACGTTTATAAAAAAAAAGTTGATCTGTTGAATAAAAATACAAAAGACATAAATTCTTTTTGGTAAAATCCTCTGGGAGAATGTAATATGGTAATTGCAACATAGTGAGATCGTGGAAGCACATATTAATTACCTGAAAGCTCTTTTATTTCATTTATGTGCTCATTCACTATACATTTTTGTTATTTTTTTATCATTTTTTATCATCAAATGTGGCGATGTTTAAACTTTAAACGCACATTTTACTAAGTTACAAGTTTTTCAAACTACTCAGATATCTGGACAATTCGACAAGTTGGAACTTTCAGAATAACTTAGAGGTGTTCGTAAATGGCGTTTACATTTGTCGAAGTGCCTAACATTTGCTTAGATTGAAAGCGTTTTCAACTTATACTAAATTCAGCTAAGTATACAAACTTTGATAAAACATCATAATTATCTCACGAAAATTTAAAATTAATTTCCCTAGCCTTCAAATTCGTGAATTACGATTTTACAGAAAGTTTTTATTGTAAATTGACAACATGAAAGACAAGATCACTAAGAAAGCGGCTGGGACCCCACATGACCCCGAGTCCCCAATTAGCCCGATGGGTCTAAAAACAAAAATGAAAAATTCGATTTATTGTAAATGGCAGGCTCGCTGGAACGAATGTAATGAAAAACTAAAAATACATGAAAGTACAGTGAGGCCAAGCCCCGTGGAAAATTTGGAAAAACGTAACAAAATAATATTAACGAGGTTGCGAATAGGTCACACCCGTCTCACGCAAGGTCACTTATTAGTGGGTAGAAGTCAAAAACAAGTCAAAAACTGCCCACTCTCTGGAATCCCGGTAATAAGTTAAGAGAGTACCGAGAACGGGGTGACCTACCATCTAATCTGGAAATAATTCTTAAGCATAAAAGTGACTTCAAAGATAATCTTATTAGGTACTTAAATACATATAACCAACTATACTGGTATATCTCCATTTTTCAGTGTGAATGTATTTATTAGCGTGGGCGATGAGTGATGATGAATGATGTCTGGGTGTGGCTGTGAGTGAATATCGAGTAGCTCACAGGCCCGCCAAATTAGTTTAGGTAATTATACATTTGTTGGGTGATGTGACAGATCAAGGTTGTAGTAATATTGCCGANAGGTCGCTGCTATCAAGGTTGTAATAATACTGCCGAGGTGCTGCGAATTCTCCATTATGAATGTATTTATTAGCGTGAATGTTTTGTGTAAGTGGACATGGATGTCGAGGAATATCGAGTACTCCACAAGCCCATCAAAAAGAAATTGGTCTAATGGATGAATAAAATTCTGTACATACTGTATGAATGTATTTATTAACACGAATGGAAGGAAGTCGGTAGGATTATGACTATCTTACCGACTTTTTATTTAGTTGTAGGGGCAAGACCTCAGTCTTGCATCTGTACTCTGAGCCCTGCCAAATGTAGATTAAGTAATCAATTTCTTAGCGTGAGTGTGTAAATATTAAAGTATTTTTAACAAACCACGTGTGGGATGGTAGGAACACGCAACAAAACGCTCCTCTGTTTGGTAAGAAAAACAATTAAAAGAAGAGATATAGTGAAAAAAATACATGATAGTTGATGTCCTTTAAAAAAAGGTGGCAACTCAATAAGCTATATTGTGTAATTCTTAAAGTAAGAGGACTTTAAAATTTGACAAATATTGCGTGTGCATAAGATAGCATTAGATATTTCATATGGAAACAGCCATAAATAAAATCATCTGGAAGCGTCTAAGTTCAGTAAAGAGAACGTGCTAGAATGTGTGGTAAAATAGTAAATTTATATCTCAGAAGGGTACTTACTTAAGTAGAAGTGCTTTTATATGTGTCTCAGGAACAGTGGGAAACATGGACCGTATTTTCTGGACCGTTTCTGCCAGGATGATCTGTTGCGAGTGCTGCGTATTGGATTGTACGGCCGATGCTCCCATAAACGGCACGTGCCTTCCTCCTCGTACATTTTCCTGTACAATGGCCATTATTAAGGCATGGGAAATGTAAATGTGCCCGATGGCAATATTGGAACCATAAAAATATAGCGTTTAACCCCACAATTGTGAGAGGGTAGGAAAATAAGATGTGGAGATGACGACTGGAATGATGTTTCTTTACTTTGGAACTAAAATGATAACATATTTATTGAATTTATTTAAAATATAAGCAAAGGAAAATTGTATTTAAAGAATTTTTTTTCAACGATGTATGAATATTTAAAGCAAAATGCATATAAAATAGTATTAATAAAGGTTCATTTTGTCTATTTATTGTAGGAATGTTTAGGACATTGAATTTCATAACATTTGGAAAAATTTCTAATATTTTATAATCCGTCTAAAAGCCTCTTGAAGCTAAACACAAGACGACAATAATCACGCATATATATACAAATCCTCTTTCTCACTTTACTCTCTCTCTCTCTCTCTCTCTCTCTCTCTTTCTTTCTCTCTACCACTCATTTTCTTTTCTATTTTACAACTTTCCGTCTGTTTTAACCATATATTATTTTTCTCTCTATTTCTCTCTTTCCTCTACCTTTGACAAAACTGTCTCTTTCGTTTCTCTATTTTTCACTTTCTTCCTCCTCTTACTCTAACTACAGCTCTTTCTCATCATTTTATTTTTCTCGATTTCTCTCTCACTCACTCTATCTGTCCATTCATCATCTATCTTTCTTTTCTATTTTTCCATTTCCTTGTGCTCTTATCCTTCTTTAGATGAGATATCTGTATAAAACGCACTTGGATCAACATTATCAACTACTATCGACTTTCCTATTTCTCTGTCACTCTCTGTCTCTCTCTCCCTCTCTCACTCTCTGTCTCTCTCTCTCTCACTCTCTCCCTCTCTCTCTCTCTCTCTCTCTCTCCCTTTCTTTAAGCCCCTGAATCTAAGTTCGAGCGACATGTCTTATAGTCTAAATGATCAACCATAACTGCTCTCATAATTTTTTTTTTTTTTCAATTCATTGCGAAGTTGAGCCTTTTCTCCCTTCCATCCCCCGATTTTCTCTCTTGACGAATTAAAATCTTCCTTAGTTATAAGCAAACTCAATTTTTTATTTCCACCGGTAATCACGTCGTTCAGATGTGACATCGTCATTTTTTTTCGAAGGTTCGCAACAGCAGAGGTTATATCAACCCTCGGGGTGCCGATGTTTTTGAAAAAAAGCCCATTTGTGAGTATGTCGAGTTTGAGTACAGGGCCACTGGATTCGAACCCGGGACCTTTACCTTCAGTGATGGGCGCCGTATCAACAGCTAAAGCCAGAAACACACTTACCCGATGCTACGCCATGCGACGCTAACCGATGCTACCCGAAGCAAATCCAAACTCCGATTTTCCATAAGGTTGCACTACCCCCGTGCACATCTACACTCTGCGATCCCCACTGTCCAGATTTTCGTCGGGTCGCATCGAGTACAGTCGAAGANAAAAAAAATTTTAATCAACAATTGACGCTAGGGGTACGGAATAACCAGGGATCGATGTCCAATTGATACACCAGCGAGTCTGGTCGAAAAATAACAAAACTGGTCCGCTTAAACTCAAATAACTTTTCTCTCCTTGATGAAAAACCAAAATGCAAAAACAGCAACAGAAACGCAACGTGTATGAAAAAAATTAAAGATGAAAACCGTCAAGAAACCGATTTGAAATACAAAAACACTGGAGCACTGTTTTCAAATGCGTTCGATGACCAGCAACAACTCGAAATATGTTAAAGGCTAGACTTTCAAAGTTGCCACTTCATGAACATGAAAAATACTCCTTTACGATGCAAAATATTAAAAAAATTTTGGGACTTTAGGATTCAAAAATTGGCTTGTTAGTAGAGCTTCCCTGTTGTGGTAGTCTTTATTCAGCAGATACTCCTGCCAATTCCTAGAAATCCTCATATAGATGATACCGCCATCTTTGCAACAAACTCAGATCCAGTGACTTTCAGAAACCTCAAAGCCCATGTTTACAGTCTTGAAGAATGGTTCAAGAACTGGAGATTGGAACAAAACCAAAAACCAGGAAATAACCTTCACCCTTTGCACTATCATCTCTACTATATTCTATTACCTCCCAACCCAGAAAGTAATGTCCGGTAATTGAGACTGTACATCGACCGACTAACTTAGAACTCCGACACTCGAAATAATAAAACCGAATCTGCTCAAGTTGTTGAACTCCAACGGACTGTTGTGTTCAACGAAGCGTTCCAAACTACAAAGAATCCAATCGCTCCAGTCCAAAATTGTCGGAACCATTGCCCAAGTTCCAAACTTTCTTTCCAACCTTAGTTACTCAGGACTCTAAATATCATTTGTCTTCGAAACAAGAAAAAGTCGATGCAGACGACTCCATAAAACCTTAGATCCTCCCCTCAGCCCACTTGTCCCCTACCTACTTGAACCCTCCCCCGACATTTTCAAGACGTCTAACGCGACCATGACCTCATGATTTTCTCCTTTATAAGGAAAGTGAATAGTTCTGATAAAATTCATAAAGCCAACATAAATCCTTTCCAGCGCTCTAGGCTGTTGTAGAATAATAACTAAAAAAAGATACTGTTTTCACTAGGGAATACAGAACAAGAGTACAAGAGAATTTAGGACAACCTGACCATTTTAAGCCCTAATGACGTCGCAGTGATTTGAAATTAATCGCTCATCGTTATCTCATTAAGCTTAATAACATAATAAGCTAAGATTAAATGTTTAGTGGGCAGTTGATGATTATTTCTTCTGGTAAAAACCATATTTGTGCAATTGCCACTGGGTGAAAAACGTTTTTCTATTAATTTATATGTATAAACAATCAATAGACTTATTTGGCATGAATGAAGACACAACCGAGTGACAAAATTACAGACATATTAAAAAATCACTATTTCAACAGTCAAAAATGAATTCTTTTGTCATTAGAATATTGTTCATGATATTAAAAGAAAATTAACTCTGGAAATGGCTTGATCTGATAATCTTATACAAATGTACATCTCAATAAACAGTATTGTTTTGATTTAGCAGCATTTTTATTATTTTGTTTATTTTATAACTCCAAAGGTTTATTCAGTATTCACTGTACCGTGCCTTAGTAAAGTGATTACTGTAAGTTCATCTGGAGCAATTCAAGTTATTTTAAAATGGCCAAAGGAAGAAGATTTTCTGATGAGGAGAGCCGGTCGATTCACTTGCTCAATGAAGATGGAATGAGCTGCCGAGATATCGCCCGACGCATAAAACAAAATTTTTCATCGGTATCGAACATGATACGACTAGGTGAAGACTACGGAAGAGGGCATAGCTCGAAGACCTCCTTCCTTGACCAGAAGAGAAAAATCGCACATCCTTCGCGTTGCTTCAAACAGCTTTTCGACTGCAAAAGCCATCGCAGGGAAGGCACGTGTTGATGTTTCTGTTCGAACTGTTCCGAGATTCCTTAAAAAAACTGAAAACATAGTCCGAAGAAAACTGAAACGGATACCTGCTCTGCAACCCCACCACAAACTAGCCCGTGTCAAATTTGGTTTAAACCACATATGACAAAGCCGTTTCATAAAGGCCGCCAAAGCTACATAAACAATCAATAAGGCAGTGCTCCAACGATTAAGGAGGCAGACGAGATAACGGCGGCAGGCCTAAGGTAGAGCCACGCTGGATTTGGAGTTACTCGGTCGCATGCAACTTTAGAAAGAAGAGAAAGTAAAAATAAAAATGTGTGACGTTATCAAGACAAAAAAACTTCTAGTGAAAAATTCTTGTGGAGTGGTGTTCGTTCATAAAGGTTTATTACACTATACTATACAACTTGTCCAGAGAAAAGGAAACTAAAAAATAACTTTACAGTTAATTACGTTCTATCATAAGAAAATATTCCCTTTTTCTTACTTATTTAATTGTAACCATTTATAAGATATATTCGAGTCATTAATTTGTTATTAATATAAGAATCTTTCATGTTTAACGGGTAAAGACTGATTATTTTATTTTATTTTTTATAACCATAATATTAATCCCACAACGTTATAAATACACGCTCTCACAACTTTATACACAATTTGAAAAATGAAGATTATTGGCGAAAAGTTATGGTATATTAGTTGATGATTTGGGGGTGTATTGGGTGTAATAAAAAAATGGAATCTTTGTTTTTCTTCCAAAAAAAGTCAATTCGGAATATTACAAGAAATTACTGGACAAAGAAAAAACTAGTTTCAGCCATTTATGCGAAGAACTCCAATATTCCAGCAGGACAACGCACCCACAATCCAAAAATTGTTAAAGAATGGTTTTCACAGAACAGCATTGAAAAACTCGAATGGCCTGCATTCTCACCAGATTTGAACATTATAGAAAATTCTCTAATTTGGTGGTCCGCTTGACCGATTAATATATTACAATTAATTAAGGATTTTAGTTTTAAAAAAAGTCAATGGCACGAGCGGGATTCGAACCCACGATCTTCGGCTTGATACACCGCTGCTCTACCACTTGAGCAATCGTGACCGCGATCCACTCGGACAATAACTTCCCATCTCAACCCCACCTTCTGAATTTTCCCTCCTTTTTGCCATTTTTCAGGGAAAATTCACGAGGTCACGATAGCTCAAGTGGTAGAGCAGCGGCGTATCAAGCCGAAAATCGTCGGTTCGAATCCCGCTCGTGCCATTGACTTTTTTATCTTAACTAAAATCCTTAATTAATTGTATTATACAAAATGTATGGGGAAAATTATCGAGGATGATATATCAAGACTATAAGCAGTACAACTCTGTCGACGAACTTAAAACACCTTTCACCACTGCCTGGAATAATTTGCCTCAAGATTTTATACAAAATTTGTACAAAACCATTCCAGAAAGATTACTGGAAATTATAAAACTGAGTGGTAATGCTACAAAATATTATAACCTTGTTTTAAATTGATTTTATCCCATGTGTCTATAATTTTCTCGCAGACAAAATCGTTTAATTTTAGTATTTTAATAATTTTTTCTCTTATTTACTGAAAAATTAAAGTTTAATGAAGAAAAAAATATATTTCATGTGTTTTGAATAAATATTTGTAGTACAAACCCATTATAGCCCAAACATTAAAAAATCATAACAATCAGGGGTGTGTCTATAATTTTGTCACTCGGTACTATAAATACTGATAAGCCTGTGTTGTTATAAAGAAGATCCAATATAAAAACATATTATTAAGTTACATTGCAATGTAATATATACAGTAGCTCACCTGAATTTGTGGAAGGTGATGGTGGTGATTTTGTCCGTCTCCTTGGTCCTTATTCCTCGGATCCTCCAGTGTGACATGTCTTGTGAAATAATTCACAAAATAGCTGAGACAATTGCAGTTTTATATAGTACGATTTAGTACATACACTTTTGTTTTGGAAGAATTGAAAAAATAAACCCTTTTAAACTTAGACTTCAAACAAAACTAAATCGTTAAAAAAAATCAAAATTGTATTAAGAAGGTCAAATGTGAAACAAAAATTAGGACAAAAGGTATGAGCGATAAGGGTAATAACTGTTTATAAATTTAAAAAAAAATTAAAAAAACAGTGCAAATGTTTTGCAGGCTATTTTCCAGGGTATTAAATTAAATTTACATAAAAACTTTAATAAATTTTTAAACCAAATGATCAATTCTGTTTCATTTTTGTAGGTTTACTTGGTGTATATTTTTTAGTTAATTCATCTGGTTACGTTTCAGAACAAATATCGTCGCGTTTTTTAGGTTTGAAGGGTTACTTATAAATCGTTAAAGACTTCCAACAAAGATAATAGAGGTTTACAGAGAACTAGGTTATTTTTTTTTTAATAATGTTGCGAATACCTTTTTCCAGTCCTCGGTTCGCATTTGGTGTCCCATCCCGGTGGAAGACGTCTGACTTGGCTCATCTCTACCCCTGCTGTTTTACATTCACTTCTGTTGGGATACTTTAAACATATTATTTGGGTTTAGTTAACTACTTGAACCGAGTGTGAACTGTGCGTCGGGGGAAGCTTGGGAAAATCAATGAATCCTGGAGGGATGCTTGGTTACACCACCCCTCCACAGATTGCACGGCTTTCGCGTACACACCCTCGGCATTTTTTTTTAAATTTTTTAATATTTTTTTAACGAGTTGGTTTTAAATTTGAAATTTTGTTTTTCCTTTATTAGAAACCGCATGGAAAATCACGTGGGGGATAGAGAGTGTGACATAGAACTATTGCGGGATTGAATCAACTCAATAGGCCAATTAGTCGATGGACACGTTAATAAATAATCAGCCAATTTATCACACGCACTCATCAATGGTCTAAAAATCCGATTCATGTTTTATCTTGGACAATCGATTCGTTTCCTGATAAACAAATATTCATACCGACGATTTTAACAATTTGTATATATACTGTTCAGTCCGTATAAACCGTCATAACAGAAAAATTAAACGCTGATTTACAAATTTTGAAAAAATTGAAAAAAAGTACCAATTATTTTAGTATAATCACCCATGCTTAATAAATTAAACAAATAGCTTCTCATAAAAAATGTATTTATCAAATTGCTCTATGATTGGTAAAATACCAATAATATTTCCAATTTCCATTATAAAGTAGGAAAACAAATGGGCTTAAAATTTTGCCCTTCGTAATTCTTTCCGAGATGTTTTACCATTTGCAGAGGTTAATATACTCATAACGATATTAGCATTGTCATAAAGTTTCCTCCTAAAACTATCATTTTCAACCTTACTAGAAGATATTATCCAAAAGTTCTACCATCGAGTCTTTGGGATACACACAGTGTCTTTAGTGCACAGCCGAGGGTTCTCCTAAGGTCATTTCAGATCCGTTTCACTGTTTTGCCAATAACAACTACTAGGTTTCAACCTAGTAATCTAGGCCAAAACGCGCTCAGGTGCCCCTTATGCAGAGAAATGCTCGATGTATTAGAGGAGTGTCCCAATATAGGCGTGTCATGCCTTGGCTCCATACAGAGAGCGTGTAGGCCGCCGGACTTAAGAAGAGTTCTCGAACACCGTAGCGAGTTTCAGGGTCGCCTGTTCCGCTTTTTAGGGAAAATTGTTTTTTTTTTTATTGTATATAATATGTTTTATGTGTTGTGTCTATATGTTTTGTCTGAGTGTTGAGTAATCTGGTTTGGGAGTATGGTGTCTTGAGACTTAAAACAATTTATTAGCGTGAATGTGGGCTGGAGGTTAATGAACGTGCGGATGGGGCAGCAAAGGCCGGGACCTCCTACCCTCCAGACCGGACCATCGCGACCAGGCCCTCTGACGCCAAGTTAGCAGTAAAGACCATGATAAAAGAAAGATGGCAGCGTCAGTGGGTCGGGTCGTCCGCGAGGCTTTTGCGCGTCAAGAGCACGATTCGTAGATGGCCCCCCGAGAACCTGAGCCGGAAACAAGGAATCGTCCTTACGCGATTAAGAATAGGCCATACACGGTTGACACACGGGCATCTGCTCTTGGGCCAAAGCGCGCGCAGGTGCCCCTTATGCACAGAAAGGTTGCTCGATGTGTCCCATATACCGGACACCATGCCATGCCTTGGCTCCCTATAGGGTGCATGTAGGCAAGCCATCCAATCTGAAGAAGGTACTCGAGCACTGCAGCGAGTTTCAGGGTCCTCTGTTTCGCTTTTTAGGGGAAATTGGTTTTTTTTTTATTGTATATAATATGTCTTATGTGTTCTGTGTCTATATGGTTTGTCTGAGTGCATGTATTTATCAGCGTGAATGGCAATGGGTGAGGGTGATAACGTCATCATCGCCCCTCGAACGTTGAGAACGTATGATCGTGTGTTCGGGGACGATGGCGGAATATTTATAAAAGTACTCCATCAACCCCAATCTAGATTAGTTTGAGTATTGGTCGGTGGAGGAATATCAAGTATTCCACCGACCAAACGAAATGAGTGTACTGTATGGATGTATTTATGTGTATGGATGTATTTATGTGTATGAATGTATTTATTTGTATGATGTAGTGTTTGAAAGGGTATATAGAATATAAACTTAGTTGGAGGCTGAAATGACCTAGATGTGGGAAGCTCCAGTCAAAAAAGGTAACTTTTTTGGAATGCTTTGTTTTTTAGTTTTTCAGAGTTAGAGTTAGAAAAGGTTAGAACATCTTTTTTGTATGTTTAGAACCTTTTTTCTTGCTGCAAAACTGTCTAATTGTATAATGTGGGGAGGTTATGAGCGGACAAGCAGCTGAAGTCATCGCCGGCCATATGCGTGTTTTTACTTTTTTCTGATCTTTCGCGCATTTTTTTTAAACTTCAGCCATTTGACCGTGTCTGTTAGGCTACTGACTCTCTGCTTTTGTAGATCCTAAAATCTAGCCTATAAATTTTAACATCGTCTTATATAGTCTCGTCGTACAACTATGCCATATAGGCTACGAGGCCGCTACCGCTTTAAGCCAGAAACACACTTACCCGATGCTANTTCGGGGTACTAGGGGAAGTTAAGTTAAAACTAAGAAATTTTGACCTAATGAAAGGGAGGAATTTTAGTTATCGAGATTTTAAGACAACCTAAAAGGAATTTTCAGCATTATCCCACTTAGGAAGGAAAACGTTTCCTGTTGGCTTTTGTCAACATTTATTTTTAATCACTATTTTTCGTGATCCGCTTGACTTCGACGCTTGGGTTCGAATCCCGCTCGTGACCCTGACGTTTTTATCTCAACTAAAAACCATAATTAATTGAATGATATTAATTGGTCAAGAGGACCACGAAAAATAGTGAATTTAATGAATTAAAATGAAGTATATTTCACTAAAGCTCTCCGTGGCCATGTCATTTGTCGCCGAGAATCAAATAGATTACACGACATTTGAAAAATGGCAAAAAGGAGGGAAAATTAAAAAAAAAAAAGTGTGGATGAGATGGGAAGTTAGTCCCCGACTGGATCGTGGTGGAGTAGTGCCGTATCAAGCCGAAGGTCGTGGGTTCGAATCCCGCTCGTGCCATTGACTTTTTTATCTCAACTAAAAACATTAATTAATTGAATTTATTTTTATCCGCAACTTTTTCAGTCATGGTTCTATGTTGAATAGAAGCTGTAGGGAGCGATGTGATATAATCTTTTTTGGAAGTTGAAGTACGATGTGAAAATGTGCGAAGAATGTGCCGGGATGGGGAGGGAGGTCAGAAATATACGTTGAGTAAAGGATAGGACCTAGTATTTTCCATGTCAGACTCCAAGACGATTAAATCGAAACTAAAAACGAGGTGATGGATCCACTGGGTTACTTCTAAAACTCACTCGAACAAATGAGGATAAGAAAATTATTAAATATTTTCGTTATTTTAAATAACAAATAAAAGCAATAAAAATGTGATGAAACTATTAATTGTTCTAAAATTTAGTTCCTTAAGGAAAATAGATTAAAGCGGAGTAAGTAAAAACAAAGATATCTATCAACTTTGATAAATACTTAAAGTTTATCTATTATCTTGTCAGTTTGTAGAGAAGGCAGTAAAGATCAAGTCCCATGCGGCCGATTCTTGTTTACTGTAGCGTTTGTCGGGTCTTAACGACTTTACATCTAACATGACAAAAGGGGCCAACGCATTTGCAACTCTTATAAAAGTCCAATTGTTGGGTTAAAACAAATTTTGACGTTTTACTTATTTTGTTATTTGTTTTTAAAAAACTTAAATTTTTTAAGTTATAGGTTTAAAAAGTGGGAAAGTTTATCCCCATGATTGTTAACTTTCGCGGGAACTGGGTCGTTTCGAGCGGCTACGACAGAAAAATGTATAATAACACTGGAGAGATAAAGAGAGAATATGAGGCCTCTCCGCGTGGATACTCTGGCTCTGTAAATATTATATGACTGGGTCAGTGTTATTTCCTCGGTTTACGTTCACATCAAATGGAATAGGCAAAAAAGGTATTGACGTAGCGAATATGAGACCTGAACACTCGTCAACATATTTTTTTGCTGTGTTTTTGTTTTTCTTTTATCCGTAGAAAAATATAAAATAATTTTACACATTTTATTTTTCAAGGGGAAAACGACCCGTTAAAGTCAAACGGCTGACCCATTTGGTTTTTCATTATCGTGATTTAATGATATTATCGCTCGTTTGGAAAACGTAATAAAAATTATTTCCAAAAATTCGTAATAATTGTATCACATAAAATAGATTATTACATTCAATTCATTGAAAAAATTGAAATTGGCAATTGAAAAATCGCAAAAAGGAGGGAAAATTCAAAAGGTGGGGTTGAGATGATAAATTAGTGCCCGAGGGGATCGAAGTCACGACAGCTCAAGTGGTAGAATAGCGGCGTATCAAGCCGAAGGTCGTGGGTTCGAATCCCGCTCGTGACACTGACTTTTTTATCTCAACCAATGCCTTTCATAAATACTAATTAATTGAAAATTGTTAATTGGTCAATCGGACCACGAACTCTAATGGTATTAATTAAAATATTAATTAATAACCGAAGGTCGTGGGTTCGAATCCCACTCGTGACGCTGACTTTTTTTATCTCAACCAATACCTTTCATAAATATTAATTAATTGAAAATTGTTAATTGGTCAATCGGACCACGAACTTTTTTATCTCAACTTAAAACCTTAATTAATTGAATGATATTAATTTGTCAAGCGGACCACGAAAACTAGTGAATTTAATTAATTAAAGTGAAGTACATCTTCACTAAATCTCTCCGTGGCCATTTCACTTGTCACCGAGAATCAAATAGATTACACGATATTTGAAAAATGGCAAAAAGGAGGGAAAATTCAAAAGGTCCGGTTGAGATGGGAAGTTAGTGTCCGAGTGGATCGAAGTCACGATAGCTCAAGTGGTGGAGTAGCGGCGTATCTAGCCGCAGATCGTATGTTCGAATCCCACTCGTGCCATTGACTTTTTTATTTCAACTAAAAACCTTAATTAATTGTAATCTAATAAGCTACATTTACAAACTCCCTCTCTTCTCTCTCGGTAGGGCGGCCAGGATTAGGAATCTTTTAGGCCTGTTTTCTAAAGAAAATTGCCATGATTCTTCCCATATTGCATTATTATTAAATTAGAAATATATAAATCAAATAATAATGTCAGATTGTATGAATTATGATAATAACTTTTACTTTAAATAAATAAGGTCTATCCTTGCTCTAGTATTTTCTTTCTAGAAAGAGAATAAATTTAAAGGAAAAAAAGTTACTGTCGAGGAGCGGATGTGCCTTCGTAAATTAACCAAGGAGATTATTCTCTCGAATACGCTAAGGAAATCCGAGGACTGCAAGCTTAGAGCTTTAGTCAAAAATAATCCACGTTATAGTAGATATAGCTGAGATTTACGGTTAATTATTTTTAGAAATTCGGCTTGGTAGCAAACTTTGAGGATGAGGGTTGAATTATTTAAAAAAGGGACATAATTTTTCTTTAAATATTACCGGCGAGAAGGGTGATATCGGCGGGAAAGCCGGGTTTCTATGGACAAACATCGGTCGGGGATTCTTAACCTCGCACCACATCCTGCGGTCCCAATTTGATCAAAAAATTTAATTTGAAGAAAATATTAACACATTGGGTATTATTATTTGGTTTAAACGAGTCAACCTTTTTTTATTCTTGACAGAATAAACGTCCTACAATTGAGACCGACTTCTATCTTGCATTAAATATGAATGAACATTGTAATTAAATTACTGTGTACCTTCAATTTTAGCAATTACAATTAATGTAGTACTAATGAATAAAGCGTGCATAATTTTGCTTGTTAATGGGGCAAACATTAGCCCAATTTTACCTTAATAAAGAACACTTCTTTGATAAATAAACTTACCCTATTTGCCTCTAGATTGCCATTTAATATTTAATCTTTAACAACGATTTGATTATTTTTAAGCGAACGAATGGAATCAAGCTTGGATGGAGGGCTGATAAACTTAGTTGCACTTAAAATAATGGCAATGATAATTAAGTTTATCTCAACCGCAAAAAAGGAGGGAAAATTCAAAAGGTGGGGTTGAGGTGGGAGGTTAGTGTCCGAGTGGTCCACGATAGCTCAAGTGGTCGAGTAATGGCGAATCTAGCCGAAGAGCCGTGGGTTCAAATCCCGCTCGTGCCATTGACTTTTTTATCTCAACTAAAAACCTTAATTAATTGTAATATATTAATTGGTCAAGCGGACCACGAAATCAGTGAATGTAATTTATTAGCATGAATGGAGGGTTTCTTTCCCTATTACTTAGAGTAATATCCTGTAATATGGGTTATGGTAATTTAATTTATTAGCCTACATTGAGCGGATTCTTCTCTAATGACCCCTGTGATGAAATTATCTAGTACTCTGGGGTAGTGTGACTGCTAATAAGACTATGTTTTTTCTTGTTTCTGAGTTTACGTGTTTGTTATTTTATCTAAAATTAACGATATCCTGAGGTACAGATAAGCTTTGGACGAAGAAAAGAAACAGGAAAAGAAATTAGTTGATTTAAAATTCGAGAAAAAGCAAAGTTATGAAATAGAGGAATGATGGTGGCCAATGTAGTTTGCCGGCCCAAAAACTAAAAAAGTACTTTGTGGCAGTGTGAATGTAATTTATTTTTATAAGGTGAGTGAAAGATGGGTGAAAACCTACTTGGAGGGACGGATGGTAAATATGTGCTTAGGTAGAATCAATATCACAGGAAGCTGTCCACAGGGAGGATGCTTATCCCCTCTTCTATGGTTAATCACAGTAAATAGCTTAATAGAGCTTCTGAATAATTCAGGTTTCTACAGCCAATTATTTTCAGATGATGGTACCATAAGGATCACCGCTGATGAAGGAGGCAATGGGGTTGCTTTCTGAGTGGTGTTGTGATAAAGGTCTTTCAATTAATCCAGCTAAACTGGAGCTGATAATGGAGAAGAACACTAGGTAATTTTAAAAACCCTAAATTTTAGGGTATCGAATTAAAATTAAGGGATTCAATCAAATCCCTCGGGGTAACGCTTGATAGGAAACTTGATTGGAAAGGCCACATTAAAAACATATACAGGAAAGACACAGTATCAATGGTGCAATGTAGGAGAATTGTTGGTAGAACATGGGATATCAAACCTTAGGTGGCCAAATGGATATACCGCAATTATACTACCTAGATTTCTATTCGCAGCCCTAGTATGGTGGAAAGGGCTAGAAAATAAAGGCTAAAGACTAGGCTGTTTGATGATGACGGGAGCATTTTCCCCTTCACCCACCCTAGCACTTGAGATTATAACCAATACTACACCTCTACACATAGAGGTTAAGGTTAGAGCACTAACTAGCTGCTATAGATTAATTAGTGAAGGCAGTTCGAAAATTCTACAATTATTGAGTAAGGTCAACAACCAACTATTAAGCGTCAGCGATAAAAAAGTTAAAACCCCTTCAGGGAAAAAGTACTTTCAGGTAGTTACTCCTGGTGAATGTAACTATAGTGCGGATGATGCCCATCGTAGCCTAGACTGTTTTACCGATGGCTCACTCATTAAAGGCAAGGGAAGCGGTGCTGGAATTAGGGATCAGCATCTCCTCCCCTATTGGTAATAACACCTCCGTTTTTCAGGAGGAAATATCGGCCATTAATGTTTGCTGCAGAACACTTATGGATAACAAGATCAAGGGAAAAGACATTAGAATTTTTTCCGACAGTCAGGCCAGTCTGAAATCATTACAAAAAGAGCTGTCAACATCTAGGCTGGTGGAGGAAACTGTTGAACTTATTAATAGGATTACTACCAGGTATGAGAATAGGGTAACCCTCATATGGATACCAGCTCATAAGAGACACGATGGCAATGAAGAGGCGGATAGCTTGGCCAAAAAAGGCTCAAATACTGCGTTTGTCGGGCCACAACCGGTATTACCCCACTCTATAAGGACAGCGAAAGAGAGTATTAATTGCTGGGGCAGGAAACAATTCCTTAAAGAATGGAATCAGTCCCCCGGACGTAGGCAATAGAAGGAGTTTGTAAAGGAAATCAAACCAAAAGAATCGAAATGGCTATTCTCTAACTCAAGGAGGGGAATTAGGAGG
>NW_019392939.1:679692-749710 GCF_000648675.2 Cimex lectularius | reverse complement strand
AAAGATATTGTCAACAGTACAATAGGTTCGTCTAAAACCTGTTTGAAATTCAGACAATAAATGATTATTAGATATGTAAGTTTCAAGACGCAGCAGTAAAAGACCAGAAAATATCTTAGCGATTGTATCTATACAAGAGATACCCCTATAGTTGGCAACCTCGTTGAAATCACCGTGCTTGAAGAGAGGAAAAATAATTGTCCTGAAAAGAAGCGCGGGTAATACCTGTATAGTAAACGAAATTAAAAAATTGTAATAATTTTTCTTTAATCATATCGGGTGCAAATTTATAGAATTCATAACATACCCTGTCGTGACCAGGATTCTTTAACCTGGAAATTACTGCCGTCAACTCATCATGAGCAAAAGGTGCATCTAAACATTGATCCTGAATAGATGGTTCTGCGTGCAAAGTTGATACCATTAATTTCAGGGTTGAGCAGACTACTAAAGTGGTACACCCACTGATCCATCAAAATATTAGATCCGCAGACCATTCTTTTTCTTTTAAAGTGGTCCACTTGTTTCCAAAATTCTTTCGGCTCGTTTATATATATATTTGTGTGTGTGTTTTTTGTGTTTTTTACCCGCATCTCTCCATGGAATATGGTCTGAGGCAGAGTGAAGTCTGGGGTGTGTGAAAATAATTTATTTTGCTGAAAATTTGGGTTTCGTCCCCAATGACCTCTTGAATATCGAAGGAAATCGAATACTTCGGAAGTATTAATGAAATCTGTTCAGTAAATGTAATTAATTTGTGTGATTAGAGTGTGATTTTTCCCTATTATCCCAAGAATATGGAAAATTTGTGGCAGTATGAATGCTAACCAGACTATCATGTTTTGGTATGCATGTGGAGTTTTTCTTCCATCTGCAATGAAAAGAATCGAGAGTTTTATTTTAAAATTCTTTTGAAAAAGCTCAATATGTTTTTAATTTTCCTACCCGTGCGTTTTTTCAACCGTTTTCTCGTTATCTGGCGTCTATCCTTTCCTTTGTCTCTTCCTATTGATTGGCCTCATTGTGAGGAAGGCGTGATTTTCTCTACAGTGCATATATTTTTATTGCATAAACAAAGTTCTTTTTATCTTTGACTGACCTGTGGTAGACAGTGACTAACTAGGGATGCTTGATAAGCTTGATAAAGTTAGCTGCAGCCTCAGTAAAGTAGGTGATCAATATAGTTAGCCAGTTTTAAAACTGACTAGAATTGTAAATGGCACAAGAGTAATGAAGCGATGACCACTTGCCTGTTTGAATATCAGTTAGCTCATTATAGACAATTAACTATTCATTTATATTCATGGCATTGGACATCCAATAAGTCGTGGACAAAGCGGTCATCAATTTACTAGTAGTACAGGACTGGTTTTCCTTGGTGACAAAACCCCCTCTGTAAAACTATCGCCCAAACAAGTGTTGCTTTCACCCTTGAATACAAACGTGCGCACGTTCAAGTTATAATTACCGGATTTGTTTAATTCCTGCCATTTGAGGTTGAGAAAGACATTAAGTCAGAAATAACAATTTGTTTGGGCCCTGTACAACGTGCCCCAATGTTCCCATTACACGGTGTTACCTTCGGTGTAAAATGTACGTGCCTGGCCGGCTACATGATGAATTGTGTACGCGTATGAAACGTTATTATAACCGAGAAACCCAAACGTTAATTCACCGAACGGCAAAATGTTCAAAACAAAAATCTCGCCTTGTGATTTTTTCTTTTGTTCAGCTAGGTTCTTTTTCTGCCTGTTGGCTTTCCTGCGGGGATTTAAATAATTTATAGATTTTTTACCCTTTTTTTGTCTTTGAATTGTAAATACGTCGTATATCAGTCAGGAAAGCTCTGGAAACCAGCTTCTTCCCTTTTCCTTTTTTTATGCTTTAATACCTGACCTGAATATCTCCCTTTAAAGCACCATCCTTTCTTATATCCTTGCAGCAGACTTTGTGAATATGATTATCTTAAAATAGGTGACTTTTTTAAGCTAATAAAGTCAACTTACTACTCAAATTCACAAGTTTTCGTGGTCCGCTTGATCCATTAATATCTTTTAATTAATTAAGGTTTTTAGTCAAGATAAAAAAGTCAGTGTCACGAGCGGGATTCGAACCCACGACCTTCGGCTAAATACGCCGCTGCTCTATCTCTTGAGCAATCGTGACTTCGATCCAGTCAGACACTAACTTCCCATCTCAACCCCACATTTCGAATTTTCCCTCCTTTTTGCCATTTTTCAAATGCCGTGTAATCTATTTGATCCTCGGCAACAAGTGAAATGGCCACGGAGAGCTTTCGTGAAGATATACTTTAGTTTAACTTATTAAATTCAATAGTTTTCGTGGTCCGCTTGACCAATTAATATCTTTCAATTAATTAGGGTTTTTAGTTGAGATAAAAACGTCAAATTGAAAAATGGCAAAAAGGAGGGAAAATTCGAAATGTGGGGTTGAGATGGGAAGTTAGTGTCCGAGTGGTTCGAAGTCACGATTGCTCAAGAGATAGAGCAGCGGCATATTTAGCCGAAGGTCGTGGGTTCGAATCCCGCTCGTGACACTGACTTTATATCTCAACTAAAAACCTTAATTAATTGAAAGTTACTACTGAAATTTTATTATTAATACAAACGAACATAAATTGATGTGATTGACTTAAAACAACCCTAGGAATATCGAGTACTTCGGTGCTGTTTGATTAAATCTCGTGAATAATTTATTAGCGTGAGTAGAAGAAGAAGAAGAAAAATAACTTTATTCTGGGACTGGTGTCCCCTAAGAATAATTTACATGAGATAAAATAAAGTAAGCACCTTCTATAAAGTTACAAATTAAAAAAAATAAATAAATAACAAAAATAATAAATGTTATCGTGAGGTCTCTGCTTGGAGGGAGAGGAGGTGATTATAAAGATGGGATTTAAAGGAGGAAAAGGAGGCAGCGTGACGAATAGAAAGGGGATGGGAGTTCCAGAGTTTAGGGGCTCGGATCAGAAAGGATCTTTCGAAGGTATGGGTTGTATGTTGCGGAAGGACAAGGTCGATTGGTGATGAGCGGGTGTTACGAGTGTGATGTGAGGAGTTGAATTGGAGGGATTGGATGATGTAAGGAAGACGAATGAATGTGGATGGACTGGAAAAGAAAGCAACCTAGGAAATACTGTGCACGGAAGGAGGGGAATAGCCAGGAAAGTTGAAAATACAACCCCGACACCCGGGATCCCCGTGGGGTGCCGTACACAAATCTTACGCAACAATTCAAAATACGCTTCAAACGCGCGTTCTCCCTCTCCGAGAGATCACCGTACGCCAAACAGCTATAATCGAAGAAGGGAAGTATAAGGGAAGATACAAGTCAGCGGGTGGAGAAAGGTTAGAGAAGCCAGGACCGACGGAACAGGCTGAGGGAGGCGATGGAATGGCGGGAAAGGTTTTGGTCAAAGACTACACCTAGGTTTTTAACCGAGCAGCAGAAGGGGATGGGGTGGTTATTTAGCATGAGAGGTGGGATGCTGGGGAGGGAATTGAGGGGTTGCCTGGACCCGATAATTATGGCGGTGGATTTGGACGGGTTGAGGACTAAGGAATTTTTATGAGCCCATTCATTGATGAAGTGTAGATCTTTTTGGATCTTGAGAATGGCCGAGTGAAGATCAGAAGGGTGAAAGGATATGTATATTTGGGAGTCATCGGCATATAGGTGATAGTTACAGGACTGGATGGAGTCGGGCAGGCAATGGAAAAAAGGATAGGAGAGATGCTACACCCTTGGGGCACCCCAGATTTTAGAGGGAGAAAGGAGGAGGTTAGGCCATTGGGAAGGGAAACAGCTTGGTGGCGATTGGTAAGGTAGGAGTGGAACCAATGGATGGTGCTGGCGAGAAAGAAAAAGATTCGGGTTTAGACAAGAGAGAAGAGTGAGGGACAGAATCGAAGGCTTAAAAAAAAGAAAAATCAAGAAGGATAAGTATAGTAACTTTCCGTTGGTCCATTGCCAAGTGGAGGTCACTGGTAATTTTTATTAGAGCTGATTGGGTGGAATATCCTTGGCGGAAGCCAGATTGGAGGAGGGGTTTGAGAAGATGGGAGTGTGGTTTCTTCCCTAATTTCACCGAAGAATACCGAGAAGACTGGAACAGTCTGCGTTATGCGAATGTAATGTATTAGCGTGAATAGAGGGGCCATTTCCCAAATCATTGTGAAGAATATCGAAGTTCAATTAGCGAATATTGGCGGACCCAAAATAAACTTCTATTTAAAATTACGTCATATAGTGAACTAATAATACTTCCATTATGCGATATGCAAAATAAGCTATTTTAATTGTTTTAAATTCCTGCATCGTTCTGCTTTTCTTACAAATAAATATTTCCAGTTTTTCTTGATTACCGACAAGCGAATGGGAGTATTTTATAGCTCTGAGAATTTATAGAGACATTTATGACCGTGGTTATATCCAGACCCAAAACATCTTGCCTGTCGTATAAGATTAGAAAACCTATAAATTACGAATAACAAAATTTACTAACAGTAATTGACCATTCCAATCTTCTTTCTCCTACTATAGTACAAAAAATTTCATTTTTTTAAACATTTATTTTCAATACTAGAAATGTCAGATCACCATTTAATTTTGCAAAAAGATGCAAACGGATGCATAATACTATAATTCCAAAGCGTACCTTTAAAAAATTTCAAATAAAGGTGGATTTTACTAACTTTATCTCATTCCCTAAATTATAATTGTCTAAAAAATGAAAGAATCTTCCTATTATAAAATAAAAAGAAGAACTTTTGTCATGCAATACATCACAATGATTGAAACTGAGAACATGTTGACAAAATAGAATAAACGCTGATTCTTTCCACAATAATTCCCGGAAAAAACNTACAAATTAAAAAATGCGGAGCCACTGGCGCATTTAATATATACAGTGCCTCCACCCATTCACTCTAAAAAATATTATAGCCTAATACTAACCTAAATCAGTGGGTCTGTGGAGTACTCGATATTCCTGCACAACCCACCCATACACACTCACTTTCGCGCCAATAAATACATTCTTTCTACCAAAAACACACAAAGAGATATCTATCCTAGTTAGAAATTATTATTATTTGAAGAAATTATTTCTTCTAAAAACGTTATTCGTCATAACATGTATCATCATATTGTTTTTACACCATCATTTATACAATATATATATTTAGTAGTCTGACTGACCAAGTTGTTTCTTTCAATTAATTATTTTTTTCTGTAAGGTTTTGATTGAAATGAAAAAGTTAGTGTCACGAGCGGGATTAGAACCCAAGACCTTCGGCTCAATACGCCCCTGCTCTAACCACGACACCAACTCAACCTACTTGAGCCGAAAATCGTGGGTTCGGATCCCGCTCGCGACACTAAATTTTTCATTGCAATCAAAACCTTACATTAAAAAAATAATACATGGTGTTCCAGTTCCTTCTGACGAAACTCAGGGAATCGATTCTGCTCTTCGTTTGGGGCAAAAAATGCTCAGGAGACAATTTTCGGTAAGTTCTCTATTTTGAAGATATTCGGTTTTTTCAACTTTTCACTACCTTACCACATAAAAACGCTTCCAACTTCCAAAATGTTGAGACTACAACCAATCCAATTACACCATTTTAAAGAACGCTAAATTTGCTGTAAGATACTTCTATTTGCAATAATCTGAATGACATAAAATGTTAGCCAATATCAGTTGAAACATGTCAAAATTACAAAATTTAAAATTTTGGTCATGATTACAAAAAATACTGAGGTTACAAAAAATACCTACAACTTCTCAAATTTCACAAAAACTTTTTCATCTAATATGCTTTCCGTTGATATATCCAGGTTTTTAAATAATGTTCTCGTAGAGTTGGCTATATATATATATATATATATATATATATATATATATATATAGCCTTGTTGAGAGGCAAAACTTTTCATCTAATATGCTTTACGTTGATTTTTCAACTCTACTAGAACATTATTTAAAAACCTGGATATATCAACGGAAAGCATATTAGATGAAAACGTTTTTGTGAAATTTGAGAAGTTGTAGGTATTTTTTGTAACCTTAGTAGAACGTGCAATCATGACCAAAATTTTAAATTTTGTAATTTTGACATGTTTCAACTGATATTGGCTATTATATTATATTATATATGGGTATATATATTATACCACACATTGGTTGAGAGTGTGATGTTTAACAGGGGATCGTAATTTATTAGCGTGAATTAGGGGCTTTAAACTCGCCCCGATGAATATCGAAAACTTGTGGAGGAAATTGTGATAGTTGGAAAAAAAATTATTTATTAGCGTGAATGGGAAGTTTAAACCCTCCCTGAGTAATACCGAGTACTATGGGTTGAGTTTATTACATCTGAGTAGAGTAAAAGAAATTTATTAGTCTGAATGAGAGGCTTTAAACCCGGCCCGATCAGGATCGAATAATCTGGGTTGAAGATGTGTTGTTTACCAAGGTAAACTAATTTTGTAGCGTGAATGAGGGGCTTTACGCTTGCCATGATGAACATCGAATACTCTGGGTTGATAGTTTGATGTTTATATAGCGAAAGTAATAATCAAGCGTGAAAAAAAAGCTTTAAACCATAAAGTTGAGTAACTAGTAGTATGAAGTCTGGAGAGGGAAATGTATGTATAAGCGCGTCACTTCTGTTTTGGGCCCAACCCTGAACTCGGAGAACCGAAAACAAGGTCCCAGATGTTTTCTTATGATCGGACCTGACTACATTAATTTAATTTAATGATCAGGCACCTTTTTTTGATATACAAAATTCCAATATTCAATTCAAACCAAAATAAATAGGAGACCAAAATATTAATTAAATTTAAATCTATCATTACAATTTATTTTCAAAAAGATTACAATTTCTTTTATTATTATTTTTAATTTAAAGAATCTTTTATTCTATAATAAAACCTATTTCAGAATCTACAAACATTAATTTTAAAATCGAATTTAATTCTCGTTTTATAAAGAAAAGTATTATTGTTATTATTATTAATTTTTTGACCACCAATTAGAAAATACAATTAATATTTTAACATAACTTTTAAAATCAAATGTTATCTCTTTTAGTTTTCTTTACAAAGATATATTTTTTGTTACAACCATTTTTTAAATTAAAACACAGTTATTATTTGTAGTTTTTGACGTCAAAATATAAAATTTACTCACTTGAATTTTGTGCACACCAATTTTTTTTTATTACCAATTAACAGCTCTTAACCCACGGAGGGCAAAAAGGGAATTTTTTTTTTTGAAAAAAAAATAGCCCTTTCCTAGCCCCTACTCCTTTCACGGCCAGATGTGTGTGGAGGGGCATGGCGGTACATTCAAATCGAAACGTTACATATGAGTGACTTTAAACCCGCCACGATGAGTATCTAGTAGTCTGAGTTGAAAGTGTAATGAAATTAATTTATTAGCGTGAATGGAAGTTTTACCTTTACCCAGATGAATATCGAGTTCTCTGGTTTAAAAGATCTCTTCAGGGTAAAATTAATTTATTAGCGTAAATGATGAGCTAGAAACACTCTTGGTAAGATTATGATGTATATTCAAAGTGAAAGTAATTTTTCAGCGTGAAAATGAAATTTTAACTCCCTCTGATTAATATCGAGTGTTCTGGTGTGAGATTGTCACGTCTGGACATTGGAATTAATTTATTATCGTGAATGACAAACTTTATCCTCGCCATGAATATCGAGCATTCTGAGGTAAAAATGTGATGTCTTGGGAGTGAAAGAAATTTATTTGTTATCGTAAATGAAATGTTATACTTGCCCTGATGAGTGTAAAAAAAAAGAGGGCGTCAGTGAGAAAGCTGTGTGAAAGAAAATAGTAGGATTTTACGAGGGGCGACGATAGCCACTGATGAAAGAATCGATAATACAAATAAAAAATAAAAATATCCTTTACGTAAGGATTGGTTGTGGGGCCGCGGTAGCCGAGTGGTTAAGGCGTCAGACTCTCGGCTAGTAGATTCCGCGGTCTTGGGTTCAATCCCCGCCGTCGCCTCTGGAATTTTCTAACGCCTAAGGGGACCGGTGGCCGCAATTGAAAGAATTGACACGGCACTCATCAATGATGGGGCGGGCTCAGAACTTCAGCGACCCTGAATTTGGTCCCAACCCCCTTCAAAAATCAGTTTTTGTTCAATGGAAGAACACCGGCACACCGGGGGTTCAAATTCTCACTTGTTGCGAGCCCCACAAAAAATGGAGCCGGGGTAAAGTACAATAACTTGAACAACTGCAGTGCTCAAGGGGAAATCTTCCATGTCCTCGTATCCACTATTAAAAAAAATACAATTATAATGTAATTCATTTATTGGAATGTAAAAGTAAGTTATTAGCGATAATGGGGTGGGATTTGACCCCGCCCCGAGGAATATCGAGAACTCTGGGGTGAGGGTATGACGTCTTGGGAGGAAAACTAAGTTATTAGCGAGAATGGGGTGGGTTTTGACCCATCCCCGAGGAATTTCGAGCTCCCTGGGGTGAGGTATGACGTCGTGGGAGGGAAACTAAGTTATTAGCGAGAATGGGGTGGGTTTTGACCCCGCCCGGAGGAATTTCGAGCTCTCTGGGGTGAGGTATGACATCTTGGGAGGAAAACTAAGTTATTAGCGAGAATGGAGTTGGGAAAAAAAGTTAGCACACCAGGAAATTTGTTTAAACAATTTCCTGATGTAAAACTCACCTCTGTGATTGAGCAGAATATTTGAAGATTCACCAAATATTTGATAATTGGCCAAATGTGACAATTTGACAAAATTTATAATATTCAGTTGGCCAGGGAAAACATGAAAATCTAAAATAATTGAGCTAGTCATGCTTTATAGAAAATAGTTTTCGTGATTTTTTTTAGATCCCATTCTAAATCTATAAACAATCATGTACATTATTATATTTTTCGTATTATAGTTGCAATAGATGTATCCATTTTTGTAACTTTTTCACTTAGTCTGGTTTATTATTGTTTTTTTAGTAGTACATAATAAATTCTAGGATGAAAGGTTGAAAAAAAAAATAAAAGAAAACACGTAATATTTTAAATATTATTGCAAAGATGCCAACAAATTTCACATTCAACAATGAACGATAGGCAATATTTATAAATAGTACAATCACAATGAGGTAAATATTATATTAACGGGTCAACAACAGATTTTCTTTTATATACATATATATTTTTTTTAATATGCTCTTTGCTTCTTTTAAATAATTTTATTATATATTATATTATTTGTTTTGTATTACATACATGCTTAAAACTTATAAACAATTCACATTATTCGTCTACATTATTTGTTGGCCGTGCAACTTTCAATTGTAACATTTATATTAATGGAGCAGTGCTAGAAAAGTGAAAACACAAAAAATACAGTTGACAATTATAAAATATTCCAGTGTTGAAATCATGCAAATCGGGAAGGGATTCGCTGACAATAAACGTCATGCATTCTACAAATATTCGACTTATAAAGCGCGCACAAATTAAACTGTAAATTTACGCAATGACTACGACAATAATAATTTAGTGCCCCAAATTTATTTTTTAATTTATTATTTTACAACACTCACAACAGTAAAATTTTCATTATTTTATCAATTAAAAATGTACAGTCGTTATATAGCTTTTTTTTTAAAATTATTTATTACCAAAAAAAGAAATCTTTATTGACGTTAAGGAATTTTCTTTATTTAAGAGCAGTTATTTATACATATTGAACTCATACATTTGTATACATTTATTCTCATTGCAGGCTTTTATTTAATTGTCTTCTTCAGTATCTTATTCTTTACAATTATTTTATTTTAATTAATTAATTTAAATTAAGATCATATATATTTTAGAAGAAATTCAATTGTTTAATAATATAAAATAATAATCATAGTTTAAAATAAAGTTCTCGCTTAATAAGTTAAATCAAAAATCAAAAGATTTTTTTAAAATAATGAAGAACAGCAAAAAACCTAGGAACAAAACAGTCTATAAACCTATAAAAAAACAAAACCTCGAAGCTTCAAAAAATGTTTATTAACTTCACTAATTTCGTGGTTCGCTTGACCAATTGATACATTACAATTAATAAGGTTTTCTGTTGAGATGAAAAAAGTTAATGGCACGAGCGGGATTCGAACTCACGATCTTCGGCTAGATACGCCGCTGCTCTACCACTTGAGCTATAGTGACCTCGATCCACTCGGACATCAACTTCCTATCTCAACCCCAAACTCATAAGGTGGGGTTGAGATAGGAAGTTGATGTCCGAGTGGATCGAGGTCACGATAGCTCAAGTGGTAGAGCAGCGGCGTATCTAGCCGAAGATCGTGGGTTCGAATCCCGCTCGTGCCACTAACTTTTTTTTATCTCAACTAAAAACCTTAATTTATTGTAATGTTTATTAACATTGTTAAAAATTACGTAAAATTTCAGGGAGATAAAAAAAAGCGTAAAAGGGAAACAACGAAATTACAAATATGACATGTAATATAATCATATGAGCCAACAAGTAATCATAAATATCGTTAATATAATAATAATAAATTATTATTAGATCCTATATCTCACGGCCATAAGTAGTTTCAAGTATATGTAGATTTTTGTATTTACAATCGTTTATATGTTATATATTAAAGGAATTTACTTATTAGCGTGAATGGAGAGTTCAGATCCTTAGATCTCCGAGAAATACCGTACTTTGCGGGCACGAGTGATTGAGATATGTATACTAATCTATTTATATTTATTCCCTAGAATGACCTAGAGACTAATGCCGAAAAAGTCCTTATTTTTGAGAGACTGTTGATTATTAATGTGAAAGGAGAGAACCAATGAAATATCGAGTAATCTAGTAGTGTGATTGTAATTATTAGCGTGAATGGAGTGATTCTGTTCCCTATCGCCTCGAGGTTCTCTGCGAATTATATAACGTAATATCAAGTACTCTTAGGGTAATGTCAAAGGAGCCTATGAAAGTAATTTATTACTTTAATGGATTGGCTTCTTCCTTTACAACCCTGAAGAATATCGACTTATCTGGGATAGTGTGATTGAAGTCTGGTGTGTGAGTGGAGGGACTTCTTCTCCAATAACGCCGAAGAATTTCTACTTTATTAGCGTGATTCCAAACAGAACAACTTAGGGAGACTAGGATACTACGTTTCAATCGGTTAACGTTTCAAACCTAATTGTTATGAACATAACTTTCCTGGAATGAATTTGGACGAAAAAATGCAAGGGAGAAAAGTAAAAATTGACCAATAAAGTCCGCTCGTCCAAAAAATATATCCCATGTTAGCATAATTCATAAAATAAAATAATTTAAAAGAAAACCATCAATCAGAAAGACCACGCCGGGCAAAGCCTGAAAAGCACTACAATGAAAATAAATATATGTTGTATGCGTTCAATATTTACATCCTAACATTGTACAAATAACCAACGACCACTGGACAAAAATTAGAGCTTTCTACAATTTTTAAAAAATAATGTTTTGAACAAAATCGGGAACCTTTTTCAAACTTAGAGTTTTTTAAATTTAATAACTTGTATACATTTTAATTAATGCCCACTAGTCGATTCATGTTGATTAATTTGCATTTTATTATATAAAAACATGTGTTGGCAAATTCACATTGTAATAAATTTAATATTGTGGGACTACAGGAATATTATAAATTATTTAGAAATTTAACAAATACAGATAATAAATACATTCTGATTAATTAATTATCTAGTACAGCTTATAAGTAAAACAACAGCAATTTTTTTTGTAGGTCAACATTAAAAAAGTTTTATGACACGAGTGTATGAACGAAGAAACATTTCACGTCCAGAGTTAACAAATTTGTATAAACAATTTTGAATTTTTTTAAAAGTTTTATTACGTTTTATAACTCTTTTATATAAATAATAATTTGCTCTAAATGTACCTTGTTTATTTAATATTAATTATAAAATTACAAATTTTAGAACTTTTTTTTTGTTATTTGTTAGTAAAAAAAAGTAAGCTAGTTTTCATATATTTAAAAAATTGGCATTAACAAAACTAATAACAAATAAAACATTGTAGAGTTCAATAATCAACAGCAACATGCTAAAATTAATACTTGTATATAAATATAAAATAGAAGAAAAAACAACCAAAACCGTTGATAGTCCAAAATATGTACAATGAAAAATTGTCCTTTATGAAAAATATATTTATATATTTACAAAAAGCCAACACACTCCCTTATTTGTATCAATCTTTGTTTAATACTTTTATTTTTCCAATATTTTTTACAATTTGAAAATTTAATTTGACCCAATAATAATTAACAAGGCATTAGAGAGAGGTCACATGGGCTAAGGCGGAATGACCGATTACAGTTAAGACCCGTACGTCAAACAGCTAAACCTTTTTATACGAAGCATTAGGAAATGGATTAAAAATAAATAGCTTTTTGATGATTTTCAGCATGAGTCGTGATAAATTTACTGATAAAGTATCCTCTTGAGGTAGAGCACAAACAAGCACAAATATTTTTTTATATTTTTTTTTAATATCACGGCATTTAGACATTTATTTAATTTAGCTAATTGATTAAAATGCCATACTTTATAGAAATTATACAGTGCTGTATAGAGAGCGTGCAGGTGAATCTATGAAGAATTATACTTGGGCACTGCTTCGAGTTCCTGGGACAAATTGTGTGAGAGTGAATGTATCTATTAGCGTGAATGTATAACGAGATGTCGGATGGCGGCCTGTATGATAAATATTGTTCTTTACCAAAAATTATTTACGTTAAAATTTTCCATCTCGCCGTCTTCAGCGGTTGATTTTCTGACTACAAAGACTGGAAAATGCAGATCGCCAATTACACTGTAAAAAGCGAGAACGAGCGGCCCTTAGACTAACTGCCTCATTATTTTTTTTTTACGTAAATAATACACTCTCTACATACCTCTTTATATTTGTTTTAATCTTTTTTTTAAATAGAAAAATAGGCTTGTATTGATAAAATTGCATTATTTCGACGACTCAATGCTTTAAAACCGAGTATACATATTATTTAATAAACATGAAATTACACCATGCTCAAAACTAATTTTATCCAAAAAGATTGGTTTAAAATATTCAAATGTTGTCAATTGTATTAATATACTTTTTATAATTTCAGCCTGAAAACGAATTGACTGAAATATATGCATTCTGCTTTTTTTTCTTTTTTTTTTTTTTAGCACTTATATATTTTTTTTCTAAAATAACAATCCTAAAATAACAAAAATAAAAGAAACTTACCCATATTTACTGAGCATTTCTCCCCCCTTTTTTTCAATTTATATAATTTTTTGTGTAAAATCTTTTCCTACAATAAAAAATTTAGTCTTGTAAACTTTTTTTTGTCAAATTCGTTCTAAATTCACTCAAAATAACATAATTTTTTTATACCAATGTCAGTGCGTTCATAAAACAAATTTCTCTTAGCGAAAATTACAAATTTTTGTATAAAAGTTTTTTTAATATTTTTAATTATCTAATTACTGTAAGCATGCAGGGCTATATATTATAGATATTATATATTATATATATATTACAAAATCGTAATTTTTGGTTTTTAGATATGCCAAATTAAAAGACTGACTAAACTCTGTTATCAAAATCTGTTGCAACTCCCTTTCTTAGTTCAACTATGTACGTGAATAAACCAGATGTGTTTTAATCACACAAATTGAAACTAATTTTTTTAAATGAAATACCAGTGGATCCTTTATATTACAAAAAAAAAGGATCGCGTTGTCGAAAGACTTTTTAACTGTGCTTGGCCTGTTATTGTTCGATTTTCCAAATGATTATTTCAAAATATGGTCCCAACGGGTAGAAATGTATAGAAAAAAATAAAAAGAAAACCAGGTCGACCTGAGATTCCTGCGTGCGAATTTAGGAACTAGAAAAGATTGTCTTTGCTTTCCTGATTGTCCAAACAATTCTGTTTTAATCGACGATTAAATATAAGATAACTGAATAGTCGAGATGAAAAATCGCTGCGATTCGTTGTCAAGTAGATGCGGCTACGTTAAATTTAAATTCTTCCCGGGTGAATGCACATTTGACTTGTGAGTTGTAGTTTAACTTTCAACAATGGCCAAACAACGCACGCTTATTGATTAGAAAACTGTTATTTAGTACTAAACAAAACAGGAATAAGCAAGTCATATTGAAAAACGCATTAAAACATACTTAGCTACATACTCGTGATTATTTGGTCTACAATTAGCAAACTAGCTACTATTGAATTAAACCTTTTCAAAAGCCATTATTACGATATATTTGAAAACATTAAATTGATATTAAATCCTAAAGAGATTACTTATTTAACGATTTATATTTATATATAAATAGATTTAAATATTTAAATATATTTTCTGGAAGAATTCAGATTTGAAAAAGCACACGTGACAAAAATATCGATTAATAAATTTGTATTATTATTTATCTAAAACTGCACCAATTTACGCAATAAGCAGATAGTTTACATGAAAAAACGTAAGTGGCGTGTTAAGCGCGAATGTGAGCTTTAAGTTTGTAGTTGGTCGGATTATTAAGGAGGATAAAATAGAAAAGAAACGAAAAAAATCAATTTTGGTGGAATATGAGTTATCGGGATTAGCCTGGGCCAGGAACATAAGTTATTCGAAGAACTTCAGTTTGGTTACTAACATAGAAAACCAGAATGATTTTGGACTGGATTGGAAGTTTGATTTTTTAGACGTTGCTAGTACGTAAGTATTTTTTATGCAGTTATAAATAGTAAATCTTCAACCTATTTCTTGTAATTTTGTAGATGTTTTGTACATGTTCAATTTTGCATTTTTAAGTCGCATATGTGAATTCCATGTCAATATTAGTTCATGTTCAGTCTCAATTGTCGCGATCTGCTCCAAAAAGTTGAATTTGATTCATATCAACGGGAAGGAGTATTTTACATCTGAAGGTAAAGGGCACATATTAGGATTTGTTTTTATTTATTTTTATTCTCCATTTATGGAGGATTGAGGTTTTTTAAGGTTGCTATATTGTGAGAAAAAGGATGGTATTAGAGCGACGTGGGAAGTCTGCCGTGTATGTGGTGAAAAGTAACCGACATAGGCTGTCCCCTTGGGGAACTCCAGAGAAGTCTAAATGAACAGGAGAAATTGGTAACATGATAAAATCATGTTAGGATTTTCAAAGAAGAGTATGAAATAGAAAGGATTGCGTTTCAGCAGTAGACCGTATTTGTTTTCATTTATTTTTATCCTTTATTTATTGAACATTGGTTCTATGGATGTGGTTTTGGAGAAACCAGAGCAGGAACTAGATTTTCAGAAAAGAATGTACTTTCAAAATATATAAGAGTGTATTAGTGTATTGTAAGAAGTCTACCGTGTATATTATGAAAAATAACGGACCTAGGATCCTCCCTTGATGAATTCCCCGAGGTTGAGGGTTAAATATCATGAAATGATCAGGTAGAAATTTAAGTTGAGATAATATATACTAGGAAAAAAGGATTTGATTTTCTTTTGACATGAACTGCGAGACATCTAGAAAAACGCCAGAACTAGGTTCTAAGAATGTCGCTATGACGTCTAGTCCACGATGATTTTGTTGAATTGTGGATTATGGAACTACAGATGTATTAAAATAAAAATTCAAAACTGTATTAAATTATCCACTACAAGTTAGGTATAAAATTGATAACAGTTAGCTGTTAAAAATAATCACGAATTGTCTATATTTTGTGTACAAATAGCTTGATTTATCCATTTAACTCCTCAAGCTTTAAAAACGTGAAGAATTTTACATTTCATGTATATATATTCATATATACAATATAAACGAATATTTTTGAGTATATATGAAATATTTCATATATACATATGTGCGTGTGTTAAAATTAAAAATTCACGCAGTTTAGCGATAGGTCTCTAAAATAATTGAATTTTTTAGTCTAGCTGAGGAAGGGGTGCAACAAAGTTTGATTTCAAGGGCTTTTGATCAAGCAATTTAACATATTTATTTAAACAAAACACTGTTTTTAAATAAGCTTTTAGGCCATTTCAATGATTGCATTTTTTTATTGCACAAGAACTCGTTATCTTCTATTTAATTATTATTTTACGTCCGATAGAAGAAAACGATATCTCTCGTGCTAAAATAGAGGTGACAATTTTCAAATAATAAGGACAAGTAAATACAAAAAGCTTCGATTTAAGCTGGATTCAAAAACAGAATAAAGTCGAGCGGAGTTAATTTTCCGTACCAAGATGAAAAAACGTTCTTTCTAGAGATGGACTTTGTGTTTGTCTCACCATTGACGAAAATCAATAAGTGGAAGGAGGGCCACTGAATTGTCTGAATCCATTCTGATACGACTAGTGTCAACTTTTCTAATTCCATGGCTTAACTATACAAAAAACACCAAAAAATATAAAAAATTGCATAAAAGTTATAACCTTTTCGCCTCTTTTTTTTTATTGGCTACAATTTAGTCTAATATTTTTGACACAGCTACCAAAAAACCTAATTGTCTGCCTACGTGGTATAAATTATGTATAAATTTCAGTTCCAATGTTTTTTCAAAATTTTACTTTACTGCTCGGAATAGTATGTTTTTGTTGTTAATTTTGTAAACAAATTTTAGACAAATCTATTCTAATATCTACGAATTAGTACTACAATTTGAATCAACATCGGTAGCACTTTACACCACAGATTAATCACAATTCACATAATTCTAAATAACAAATATTGAAAGCCAATTTTTTATTAAATTATTTCAGTAAATAACAACCCCTACTGATTTTGCTAGGTGGCACGAACTGATGGATGGTTGAACTGGAAATTACAATTGGGGGAAAATTGTGTTTGTTTCCATTTTGTTTTTTCTTTTAAAATACCGGCCGGTAAATGAAGCAATTTAACCAGGTAGCTAAATTGCGTGTTGTGGTTGGTTCAGTTCCATGGCACCGGCACCACCTCCCATCGACAGGGCCTGTACTATCCTCGGGTCGGCTTTGCTCCCCTCCCGAAATTCTTCCAGCGTCAGCCGGTCGTCGTGGTTTTTGTCCATTTGATCGAAAATTTTGTCGACTCTCTTTTTCGGCGTGTTGTCGTCTTCCGGTTGGGGCTGTTGACCCTGAAAAAACAAAACATGATTAAGATGGGAAATTATAACTTTAGTAGAGGTTATTGAAAAAGTTTTTAGTTGAGATAGAAAAGTCAGTGTCACGAGCGGGATTCGAACCCACGACCTTCGGCAAGATACGTGGGGTTGAAATGGTAAGTGTCCGAGTGGATCGAAGTAGCTCAAGTGGTAGAGTAGCGGCCTGTCGAGCTGAAGGTCGTGGGTTCGAATCCCGCTCGTGACACTGATTTTTTATCTCTGATACGTAATCTGTGATAAGTAGAAATGTGTGGTGATTAGTGACCGTTAATCGATAATTATTCAGAAATCGTGAGATGCGATCTGGTGTGATGTAGGTTTCAGAAAAACTTTTTCTTTGTCGTGCCAACGTTTCGATCTTTATTGAGATCATCTTCAGGGCTCAAAGTGTTTGGCTTCTGTGTAATTCTGCCATTCTTGCGTGTCGTGTTGAGAGTGCCCACAAGAATGGCACAATTACACAGAAGACAAACAATTTGAGCCCTGAAGATGATCTCATAAGGATCGAAACGTTGGCACGATAAAGAAAATGTTTTTCTGAAACCTACACCACACCAGACCGGATCTCACAATTTCTGAATAATTTGTGATAAGGAGGTTAATTTATTTATTAATTCTCATATTATTATACTCCAGTGAATTATTGTGTGGACTGCTATAGGGCAGGATCCACCCTCAAATGCCATGTTAATCACACTTTTTGATCGTGCTGTATATCAGTATATATTACCAAAACATAAAGTGTATGTACACAAGATTTAAATAAAATAATTTAAAAAAACCAACTTTGCAAAAGATCTCGGCAAAAATCAAAAAAATTTTTTCCAGAAAAATGATAAAATTATACTTTCTTTCCATCTTGTCAATATCACAGATACTTATTTTAAGACTTACAAAGAAAAAGATAATTTGACATTTAACTTTTAATCAGCTCCAAATAAAAGTGTGAAAAACCTTTGGGATGCTTTGATGTTCTACGTGTCGGAAAAACGTTTCATCCCGGGTTAATTTATTCAGCCTTTTCTGATCGACTATTTCCGGTTATTAATTGACAAAATTCCATTTTGTTTCTAAAGTAAAAGTCAAAATAACACCGGTCGCCATTAATGGTTTCGAAAATCCTGCAAACCCGTACTTCAATACCGGGATTGTTTATTTCCAAAGTGAAGCCACAACTTTGGTGATTTAGGACGTCACAAAGGAAAGTCCGGTTTTTGTTTTCCCACGAGCTGTTGAAATATAAATGCATTATCCGTCTGCTGAGGAACTTAAAAAAAGTTCCCTTTTCCAGATTTGACAGGCTAAATTTTTTAACGCCAAAACAATGTTACAAGTCTCACATTAAAAATCTCTCACTTTAGTTAATTTTTTCATTCTTTTTTACTATCTCATTTTATTGTTTCTAAATTCCAACGTTGAAAAAAAATCGTTCTACTTTGCTACAGAACATAATTTTTTTAGAACTTCATAAAACAAAAACGTTATATAGTTTAACATTTGAAAAGGGAAAAATTATTGATATATTCACTATTAACGTAAACGTGAACTTTGGGGATTTAGGACGTCACAAAGGAAAGTCCCGTTTTTGTTTTCCTTTTGGCGGTTGAAATATAAATGCATTATCCGGTTGCTGAAGAACTTAAAAAAGTTCCGTTTTTTCAGATTTGATAGGCTAAATTTTTTAACGCTCAAACAATTTTACAAGCTTTACTCTCACATTAAAAACCTCTCACTTCAGTTAATTTTTTCATTCTTTTTTACTATCTTATTTTATTGTTTCCAAATTCCAACGTTGAAAAAAATATCGTTATACTTTCCTAACATGATTTTTTAGAACATTATAAAACAAAAACTTTATAGAGTTTAACATTTTAAAAGCGAAAAATTATTGATATATTCACTATTAACGTAAACGTAAACTTTGGGGATTTAGGACGTCACAAAGGAAAGTCCGGTTTTTGTTTTCCTACGAGCTGTTGAAATATAAATGCATTATCCAGCTGCTGAGGAACTTAAAAAAGTTCCCTTTTCCAGATTTGACAGGCTAAATTTTTTAACACCAAAACAATGTTACAAGTTTTACTCTTACATTAAAAACCTCTCACTTCAGTTAATTTTTTCATTCGTTTTTACTGTCTTATTTTATTGTTTCCAAATTCCAACGTTGAAAAAAAAATCGTTATATATTGCTACAGAACATGATATTTTAGAACAAAAAGTTCAGTTTTTCAGATTTGACAGGCTAAATCTTTTAACGCCAAAATAATGTTACACGGTTTTACTCTCAATTAGGAACCTCTTTCATTAGTTAATTTGTTCACTCTTTTTTACCAAGATATTTCATTGTTTCCAAATTTCAACGTTGAAAAAAAATCGTTATACTTTGCTACAAAACATGAGTTTTCAGAACATGATAAAACAAAAACTTTATATAATTTAACGTTTTGAAAGCGAATTTTGTCTATATTAATGTCGTTTGAGGTCGTACTATGTCGAAAAATATTAGGTTGCGAATCCTATGTGCCCTAACTACTTTTTAATTACATATTCTGTTACAATTACTTATATTCTGTTTTTGTTGTGTTTGTATGTCAAAAAGCTAGAATCAAGAATTGTGTGATTTCATTACAATCGTCAAATACATACATATCATTTTTATATCCTTTCTTATAATTTAATCTAAATTTTCGAGGTTGTACCTTGGAAAGTAGGTACAATTTGATTCTTTCTTTATAACTCCTTTATGACGGGTTTTTGATATTGTCAGGTATTATATTTTAATGTTTTATGGGCCAATAATTACATCCACTTTTTCATCTTTTCAGGTTTAACCTCTCAGTAATTATTTATCACAATTTCTCGTTTTAAAACGCTGTACATCTTTGGCAGTTTTTCGAGTGTATCTTAATTTAAAGCTATAAATCACGCACTTTATTATGTACAATTCTAGGTGGGGAGGGTTGAAGTTTTGAACTTTATAAAACATTTTTTGCAATAATATTTAAAATTTACATTTCCTTAAATTCTTAAGGCTTTTCGCTTCTGTTTAAATATATTTGTAAGTACCTCGGTCACAACGTAATTTCACGCATTTTCTCAATCGCCTATTCATATTTTTGGAAAGTAGGTTACAATAGTTTTTTTTAGCAAAATACAACGTTATTCCACACCACTCAATACATAATAAACCCCTGAAAGATTTTTTTTTTTAAATAAAACAAAGCCCCAAATTGTTTGTTCTTTAAATGGCTCTAAAATATTTTATAGTTTGGGAACGACTCCACTGATCGAGGAAATCTACAGGGATTAAGAACGCCATAAACCACGTAAAATGGCATAAATTAAGGCTGCCGTAAATCATGCTTATTTTTCCTACTTATAACGACATAAAATCTAAACCTTCCTTTGAAAAATTCCAGAGGTGTTAGGAATGTTTAAAAGGAACATGAAAGAAAAAATAATCCAGCTAAATAACGCGCATTTTTTTTATTGCAATGAAAATTTATATTCGAGGGATTAAAGTTGGCTTAAAGAGAATCCGATCTTTTTAACGAAAAATGTTTTATCCCACATATTTTACTGAAAGGGGTGTTTCCTAAGGGTGTTTTCAACTTTTCATACATTTCTTCAATGCGGTCGTACTTATTATTTTATTGTCTTAAATTAAAAGAAAACTCCACTGAAGCAACATTAAAAGTATTGAGAACTGTATAGGAAACATGGCCTCTTCATATAAATCAATATCACAGATTACTAAAATAAAATTATTAACATGATTTTAGTGATTTGATATCTCACTTATATTGATTGTTGTATAAACATATTAAATTCACTAGTTTTCGTGGTCCGCTTGACCAATTAATTAAGGTTTTTAGTTGAGATAAAAAAGTCAGTGTCACGAGCGGGATTCGAACCCACGATCGGCTAGATACGCCGCTACTCTACCACTTGAGCTATCGTGACTTCGATCCACTCGGACACTAACTTCCCATTTCAACCCCACCTTTTTGAAAAATGGCAAAAAGGAGGGAAAATTCAAAACGTGGAGTTGAGATGGGAAGTTAGTGTCCGAGTGGATCAAAGTCACGATGGCTCAAGTGGTAGAGTAGCGGCGTATCTAGCCGAAGATCGTGGGTTCGAATCCCGCTCGTGACACTGACTTTTTTATCTCAAATAAAAACTTTAATTAGTTGTATAAACGTTCGATTTAGATGAAATTCAGAGAATAGATGGATTTTTGTTTAACAGGATAACATAGAAAGAAAGAAAATTGCACCGGTGAATTCAGTATAAATGTTTATTTTTCATATTTAAGGATGTTATAGGGTGGTTAAATGAATTGGAATTGGTAAAAAAATTCCTTACTTTATTGGGAACGTCTTTTTACTTTTTGTAACTTTTTTATATTTAATTTTATTTCATATGCTCCAGCCTATTGTTTTGTTTATCGTAGGTTAAAAAAAATCCACTGATCAATAGCAAATTGGAAATACATGCCCAAAAAACGAAGGAACCACATTTAAAAAATATTTAATTATTTTTCCAAATTCTCAACATCCAAAGCGATTTGTTGACCTTGTATGATAAAAAAAGGTTTCAGTAAAATTGGTGATCCCTGTTAGCAGCCAGCCCTTTTCAGTTAACAAAAAGTTGAAATATAATGCAATAACTTATTCCTGAACAATTGTAGAACTATAAAACAGTGATCCGAAAGTAAATCGCCGAATGTGGTTTCGCAAAATTTGGATATATCAGTAATTCTCAAATAACACTGCGGAATTTTTAGGTAGTTCTACTTAGCATCTAAAATGAGACATAGATGTCCGGAATTTCAGAGATTTTTGAGGTTATTGTTTTTTAAGATGCAAGACTTCATATTTTAAGACGTTAGGAAACATGCACTTTGATGAACGTGTACTACACCCACTACATAAAAAAAAAAAAAAATCAGTAAAAACAATGTTAATTCTATTGAAAGTTTGATTACTCTAATAGAAATTGCGTTAAAAACAAACCCTATGAGATTCATTTGTTTTTTCAATTTTAAGCCTAAGCAAACAAAATTCAAAATCGCTTAGGTGAACTTTTACGAGTTTAGGAAAGTTCTTGTCTAAAGTTTAGTAAGATTATTTTGACTCTGCAAATACTGACAAAACGGCGCTTACAGAAAAGTTCCACAATTAATGAGCTTAAAACATATGTACTTTATTTTTCAAATTTCAATTATCACCAGTGTAAAATTAACGTTTAATTGATAATAAGTTGATTTTTTGGTTACAAATCGTTTAAAATACTAATTAATTTTAATTAGCATTAATTTGTTGAAACTTTTATTAAAAATAATTAAATGTTTGTGACCGAAAAATCAAATTTTTAATAATTAGGGGCAAGTTTTTTGTAAGTGCCGTATCTGTCAGAATTTACAGAACCAAGAAAATCCTACTTAAACTTTAAACAAGTACAATGAAAAGTTGAAAAAAGTTTATGTTCTAACTAAACTTCTAAATTTTGTGTTTTGGTCGCTTAAGTACAAAATAAAAAAAAGAGTCATAGGATTTTTAATGCTCTTTTTATCGATGCAGTCAAATTTAGAGTAAGATCAATATTTTATTAAATACGGGAGCTTTATGGGCGCAAGTTGTGAAAATTTGAAATAACACAAAAAGTGAAATATCACTAAAACGATTGAGAATAAGACTATGCACGATATAGACATTTTAATCCTATTTGCAAAGTAGAATAACCTTCTGACATACATAAGATTGTTCTCTGACACCCTGTATATTTCTCTAAAAGCCGGCTCGTCCGTAATCCAATCGCTAATCCTTTTGATAACTTATTTAATTATTTTCCTTACAATAATTATTTTCCGTCAAATTGAAAATAATTATTGTAGTGTTTATTCAGAAATCGTGCGATGCGGTCTGGTGTGATGTAGGTTTCAGAAAAACACTTTCTTTATCGTGCCAACGTTTCGATCTTTATTGAGATCATCTTCAGGGCTCAAAGTGTTTGTCTTCTGTGTAATTGTGCCATTCTTGCGTGTCGNCCGATTACCGACATTTGATAAATGGCAAAAAGGAGGGAAAATTCAATAAGTTGGGGTTTGAGATGGGAAGTTAGTGTCCAAGTGGATGGAAGTCACGATAGCTCAAGTGGTCGAGTAGCGGCGTATCAAGCCGAAGGTCGTGGGTTCGAATCCCGCTCGTGACACTGACTTTTTTATCTCAACTTTAAACCTTAATTAATTCAATGATAATAGTTGGTCAAGCGGACCACGAAAAATAGTGAATCTGTTAATAGTATTTAATAAACAAAAATATGAAAGGTGCACAAATTTACATACTCTCAGACAATCACTAAAAGAGTATGTTTACAAACTTTTCTTGGATGGCCTAAATTAATGACTCTGATGACTTTAAGAAAGCACAGTAAGATTTCCTTGAAGTGGATTTCCAGACCTAAAGGTTTAGAAGAAAATGAACATCGGTTGTATGCTGGGCACGGGATCAATACCGAACCCCAATCTAATGGTTTAACTTTATTATTTATCATCTAATATTGGAACAAAAATCCTTGTTCTGCTATCTGACCTAAAATAAGGTAAATAAATCGGAAATAGGTAAAACTTACCACCATTTGGTAGATAGCGTCGACTATGTTGTACATTTCGTCTCTCGTGATAAAACCATCGTTATCCACGTCGTACAGCCGAAAAGCCCCTGAAACAACAGAATCATTTATTTATTCGTTCTGGGCGAACAAATTTAAAAAGAGATTTAGCTGATATTGTAACCTCTGCCGATTTTATCCAAACTTTTTGGCCTTAAGGTTGAAAGTGATATGCATAAATTATTTAACATGATTCGAGCTTAAATACGGCCTAAAAATGTGTAAAAAAGCCTTTTTTTAATTGTTTAGGTGGAGTATTTGTACTAAACCTCTTAGTTTAAGCTCAAAAACATGTATTTGACCTTTGTACCGAATTAATAATATTTGATTAGAAGTTGAGATGGCACACATCGACGCCGTCGAGGTCCAGAGCAGGAAGACCCTCTCACTATTGAGATTTGTTGGCCACTTTAGGTTAGGAGCGGACAGGGAGATTCTGCTAAAAAAAATTGACTCGCTGCTTTGTTCGAGGATCTTTTATGGATGTATGGCTTATTCCTCGGCCCGAAAAACGCACCTGAGAAAGCTCGACATCTATTATCAGGGTCTCAGAGCAATCTCGGGGGCGTTCAGGACCAGCCCCTTGGCCAGTCTGTGCTGCGAGCTGGGGGTTTTGCCTCCCGAACTTCGGAGAGAGCAACTCACCTTCGGTTACGCGGCCGTGTTCTTGGCCAAGCCGAAGCACCCCTTGGCTATGAAGATCCACCGCCCATACAGAGTAGTTTACGACAGGCTTCGCTCGCGGACGCGACCCCTCGGGATTCGCTTCGGTGAGTCCTTAGGGAGGGCCAGATTGGCGCTTGGGACGGTGCTTCGGTTGGGCCACCGGCCGACACCCCCCTGGAGCTTTCCGGCCGTACTCGTCCGCGACGATCTGGCAAACTTGCCCAAATCCTGTACGCCGCCATACCTCTTCAAGAATAAGTTCCTTGAACTTAGAAATAGATACGCCGGTTTTCGTCTGATTTTTACAGAGGGGTTCAAGACCGGCGATGGTGTGGCGTGTGCTGTGTATAGCGAGGGAGTAGCCACCTCCTGGTCGTTGCCCCCTCACTGCAGCGTATACACGGCAGAGCTGTATGCGATTTGGCACGCTCTCGAGGCGGTGCGGACCGGGGAGGGCTCAGCCTTTCTCGTATGTACCGACTCACTGAGCGCTACCTGAGCTATACGCGACAGGTTCTCTGTGGACCCTCTCGTCGGGCTTTTATTAGAGAAATACGCGGAGCTGGAGTTTCTCGGAAAAACGGTGGTACTTGTCTGGATTCCCGGACACGTCGGCCTGGAGGGTAACGAACGCGCGGACGAGGCGGCGAAAGCCGGTACGTCCCACCCTCCAGATCGGACCATCGCGATCAGGCCCCCTGACGCTAAACACGCAGTAAAAAATATGATAAAAGAAAGATGGCAGCGTCAGGGCGGGGTCGGTCGGAGAGGCTCTTGCGATTCAAGAGCACGACCGTAGATGGCCCTCAGATAACCTGAGCAGGAGACGAGGGATCGTCCTCACCCGACTAAGGATTGGCCATACACGGTTGACACATGGGCACCTGCTTTTGTGCCAAAGCCCGCGCAGGTGCCCCTTATGCAAAGAAAGGTCGTTCGATGTGTCCCACATAATAGAGGCGTATCATGCCTTTGCGCCATACAGAGAGCGTGTAGGCATGCCGTCGGACTTAAGAAAGGTTCTCGAGCACTGCAGCAAGTTTCAGGGTATCCTGTTCCGCTTTTTAGGGGAAATTGTTTTTTTTTTTTATTGTATAGTAAGTCTTATGTGTTGTTTGTCTTTATGTTTTGTCTGAGTGCATGTATTTATTAACGTGAATGCCAGGGGTGAGGGTGAAATATAACATCATCATCGCCCCTCGAACGTTGAGAGCGTATGAGTGTGTGTTCTGGGTTGAAGGCGGAATATTTATAAAAGTACTCCACCGACCAAACGGAATGAGTGTACTGTATGGATGTATTTATGTGTATGAATGTATTTATTTGTATGAATGTAGTGTTTGAAAGTGTAAATAGAATATCGACTTAGTTTGGGGCTGAAGTGACCTAGATGTCGGAAGCCCCAGTAAAATAAAAAATAAAAAACCTTACCCTAACCATCCCTAATTAATATTATTTATCCAAGATTTTCAAAAAGAAAACTAAACGACATTTAAAAACTAGAAATATAATTTTTCCGATATCCAATGTTATATCGTTCAGTGTTAAGTAAAATATGATACTCTGTGAAAGTAAGGAACTATGTATTATCTAATCAGGCAATCGTTCTGCAAGCATCTACATTCAATTTGAGGCTGACATGAAATGGACTTCCTTCTTGATAAAATACAACCCTATTACATTAACATAAGGATTTTGAGGTGCAAAATAACATATTAGCACATTATTAAAATTATATTAACAAAAAAAGCTACGAGACACAAAATACAATTTTGAGAAAAACTAAGGCAACGATGGTCATTACAATTAATTGAGGTTTTCAGTTGAGATAAAAAAGTCAATGGCACGAGCGGGATTCGAACCCACGATCTTCGGCTTGATACGCCATTGACTTTTTTTAACTCACCTGAAAACCTTAATTAATTGTAAGATTTAATTGGTCAAGCGGACCACGAAATTCGTGAATTGATGATCACTACGTTCACTTTTTTGACTCTAAAAAATCTAAGATGGGCGGCGAAAGTTGGAAAACGAGAACATGTACATTTTGCTCTTAAAACAATGAAATCACTGGGAAACCGTTATAATGCTGCAATCAACCTCTCGTCCAAAAGAAAATCTTCAAATTTACAAAATTCACGTAAATTAAAGTAAGCTCAGCAAGTTGAAAATGTTTTGTTAGCAATCTGAGGTCGATTAAAAAAAGCATTAACAATTAAATCCATTACCAAGATGGTCAAGGTGAAAATTTGACAAAACAAAAGAAACAGATTCCAAGGACCTATAAATTAAGCTAAAATTCTAGGATGAGAGCCAAGAAAATAAAGCCGCACTCATCTCGTTAAAATAAGCGCCAGCAGGATTCATTATTTATACTTGACTTTTCTTCCGCGTCTGTTTTTATTTTTTGTTTTTACCAGGCTGAATTAGTGGCGAAAGAAAAACCTTTTTCCCTTGTTGTTTCTACCACCGTGAGTACCTTTTGATACTTTTAACTTGAGAAAACCTTAAAAAACAATTTGCACTCAATCGTGCCACATTGTTTTCCTGTACATCTGTTCGGTCTACGGTTGTTACTAGCAACATGTTAACATGCAAATTAGATCCAGTTAGAGATTACACTAGTTCTGAATATTGAAGTGTTTCGTTTCAAATCATGCATGTAACTATTGTCGTGTTTATAAACATGATATTTTAAAGTCATTTTGTCAGCCTAATCAATGGTTATGATTCTTACTTGCTATTACTAACTTATTTCAATATACGTAAATATTTTTATGATTTTGGTTCTGGCGTAGATGTAATTATACAAATTGTTTTAAAAAATTTTGATGCAAAGAGTGAGGCAAAAGAGAAACAGGTTAAGAGATACAGTTTCTGACTCACAGAACAAAGAGTGACACTCTTGGCCAGAAAGAGAGAGAGATAAATGAAAGATTGAAAATGTGAGAGGAAGACAAAAAAAAGACCGTCAGAGAGACAGAGAGAGATTGATGAAAAAGGAAGAGATAGTTAAATAGAGATAGTGAGAAAGAACGAGACCGAAAATGAGAGAGAAGGGGAGAGTGACATGCAGACAGAAAAGAAGATAATGAGGAAAAAGTATTACAGTTAAAAAGAGACAAAGAGACAGAGTGAAATAAAGATAGAGATAAAGTGAGAGAGGGATAAACAAACAGAGAAATGTAAAGAGAAATGAAAGAGGACAATTCTGAGAGTGTGAGAAAGGAAAGAAAGACACCAAACTTGTAGACAAAAAAGAAGAGAGAAACTTAGAGAGAGAGAGAGAGAGAGAGAGAGAGAGAGAGAGAGAGAGAGAGAGGAAGGCTCAGGCAGAAAGAAAGGAAGATAGGGATGAATAGAGAAGAAAGAATTAAAAAGAGGGACAGCCAGAAATAAACTTAGGATAGGGAGAGTGAGAAAAAAACAGAGAGGAAGAGTGAGAGACACAAAGCAACAAGAAAAATAAAGACAATTCCAAGACAATAAAGAAAACCCAGATTTTATAGACAGTGTATAGACAAATAAAAAACGTATAAACAAAAAAAAGAAATCAAGAGAAAGTGAGAGAGAGGTAGACATACACATACATACATACACACACACACACACCAGAGAGACAGAAATGAACTGTTGAATGTGTGCGAGTCAGAGAGACAGACAGAGTATAACAGCCAAATATATAGACAGGAAAACAGTAAAAGTCAAAGTAAAAGAGAGTAACAGAGAAAAACATTAGAGAGAAAATGTCAGGTAGAGACGTAGAAAGAAAGAAAAAGGTACAGAGGTACAGTGAGAGAGAGAGAGAGAGAGAGAGAGCGAGAGAGACTCTGACAGACAATAAGGAAGATAGAGATGAAAGAATGAAAAAAGAGACAGTCAGAAGAAAACATAAGGTAGATCGGAGTAGTGAAAGAAAAACAGAGAAGAAGAGCGAGAGACATAGAATAAATAAAAAAGAGAGCAAAATATATAACAAAATAAAGACAGTTACAAGTCAATAAAGATAACGAAAATTTTATACAGTATAGACAAGTGAATAAACAGATAAGAATGGTACAAACAGAAAAAGAGAAATTGAGAGAGAGACGAAGACATACATAAATACACACACACAACAAAAGCAGAGAGAGACAGACACTAACAGAAAGGTATTAAGAAATGAGACGTTGACTGTGTTGGAGTTAGGGAGGCAGGCAGAGTACGACATTCAAACATACAGACAGAAAAGCAGAAAAGGCCAGTGTGAAACAGAGAAAAACGTGGAGATAGTTAGAGAAAAATAGTCAGAAAGACAGGTAGAAATAAAGGTAAAGAGACAATGAGAGAGGGAGAGAGAGCCCATTAGACATCATAAAGGAAGTATGAAATTCCCGGATTTTATGTCAAATAAGTAAATTAACAAAACTACATCCAAATCAATGATCAAAACCAGAGAAAATCCGTTCAACTAAGCTGAAAGTTTTTTTTATACGATTGAACTAGAGTCGGGACTTCAGATTTTAGTTCAGTTAGAAACAATATGTTCAAACAAATTGGTTTTTCAGCTGATGGCCATTCAAAGCTGGCACAACTTCCCCCTCAAAAACGAAAAAATCACTGAATAGTTTAGCCCACGACAACAATTTATTACAGCAGAGAACAAGGATAAAACTTTCATTGTCAAGGGTATTTTTTTACAACTATATTTGTTCGATGCAACAAGTAAAATATATACTTTATTCGTATAAAATATAACATGGAAACATGAACTAAACAATAACCAGGGATGGATAGATGAGTGAGATGGGCACCAACTAGGGATTGTTAAGTAACGTGGTGGGTAACAGATTTTTGGAGATTCGTATGCTGGGATACTTTGGAATGAAACATTTTGTAGTGGGATTGAACTAAATGAGAAACAAAAAGAACATTTAAGTTGGTGTGGGAGGTGTGATTGGAATCACAGAACGGATAATGACTATTGTTCTGAGGATTTTACTTTGAAGGGATCTGATTCGATTAAGGTTGGAACACTTAACATTTCCGAGTTCAAACCATTTGTCCAAATAGAGACCTTCAGGGCAAAGACAAGTTTTCTTTTTTGTCATTGTGAGTTTATATCGTCTTTCGAACTGTAGTTGTTACATGATAAAACGTGTATATTAGTCTGTGCGGTTAAGCGGGTTCCATGTCAGTGGTCCAGGTAGAGTCCATGGTTTGGGGGAAACAGAATGTTGAAGTTAAGTGTGTTATGTATGTTGATTCAGTTTCGTTTCTCTTGATCCGGTCGGGACCAGGATTCGAGAATATACTAGTGATTTTGGAGATTATGGGAAGGAGGGTTTGCGGTATCATCGGCTAAGGTGAATGTGATAGTGTTGGGTTGTGTAGATAGATCGTAGGCATAAATTGAGTAAAGCAGAGGAGCGCACCTGCTAGCATAAGATAGGAGATAATGAAGTTTTCGGGATACTCGGAAGTAAAGGTTGTTTCTGATCGTATATTCTTTAGCTTTTACAATAGGCCAGAGTACAATACCCGGTCAAACTCTTGGGCTATAAACACAAAAATAGAAATTACGTATTATGCGATCTGCTTGTTAGGCAGTCGGTGGTAACTTCGAAAACCGCATTGGTGATGAGTGATAGTGTTAATAGTCATTTCCTTGGAAGAGGGTCAATAGAAAGTTTTGCAGCATTTTGCCAATAATTGACAATAAGCTGATTGAGTGCTCCTAGAGAGGGTAAAAGATCCCAAGTGCAACAACCTTATCTCGCCCAATATTGTACACACGGCCATAAAATGCAGAGTTGTTTCCACAGATTGAGAATTGCAAAGGGCACATAACCCCTCCTTCCCCTCAACCAAAGTGCAGAGTTCAAGTTAAGGGCCTCGCAACGGGTTTTTAGTAGCATCTTAACTTTGAAAGACTAAGGGACTTAAGGTTCTCTCTCTGTAGATTAAATAAAGTGTGGGGGTGAGACAAGTCGTTGAATAAGGAAAAGTTAAGCGAGGACTGCTCGGAGTAAGCAACCGTTCCGATGCCGTTCCTTGAATCTAGATAGCAGATCTAAAAAGAGAGCTGGCCAATCAGCAAAGTTTTCGTAGGTGGGACAGGTTACTTCAAATCTCTGAAAGAGCATTGGGCATACCAGGCGATCTTATTCCTGATGACTTCGATCGCAATTATTTTTGCCAATTTTATGTAAGGGGAATTCAAAATTTTGAAAATAAATGAAAAGTGAAGTTTTAAGGTGCATATATAAATCATGTAGGTTGGGGTAGGGTTAGGAAGAGCAAATAACTTACGAATAAAAAATCTTTGGAATTTCTCGACTTCTTCATATTGTTGGTAGCCCCATATCTGGCAGCCGTAACTGATGATTGTCCGACATACCGAGTTGAATACATTAAATTTCACGTGGATCAGAACCAGTTCCTGTTTCATCAATGGGGCCTAGGTTTTATAGAGAGCAAGCTTCGCATATGATATTTTCTTTTTCAGATGGTGTGACCAGTGTAGTTGGGGGGTGAGCGTGACTCCAAGGTATTTGTATTCGTTCACCACCTCAATTCTTTCCCCCTTAAAAAGCCAGCGGTTTGTCGCCTTTATTCTCCCCCCTCTTCTGAAAATCATGATTTTGGACTTTTTGAGATTAACTGTCAGGTTCCACTGGGTGCAATATGATTCGAATATTTTAATATTATTTTGTAGCCCATGCGCGGTATCTGCCAAAATGACAATATCGTCTGCATAAAGTAGTATTTTTATGCTAACGTTGCCTATTCGGACTCCACATTCGAGAGTCGAGGGGAGATCATCAAGAAAGAGAGCGAACAGAACTGGACTGAGTAGACAACCCTGCCTAACACCACATTTAACCTCAAAAAAATTGGATAAACCTTCACGCCCTCGGACCTCTGATGCTGTTTGTGTGAAAAGGGATTTTAGGATATTCAAAATTTTGGAAGAGAAGCCATAGTTACTAATTTTGAACAAAAGTCCTCTACGATCTACACTATCAAATGCGGCTTTTAAGTCCACGAAAAAACAAAAAAAATTTTTGTTTAGGATTGGCCAGTTTGATATTAATGATATTTAACAGGACAAGTAGATTATCAGTTGTAGAGTAACCTTTAGGGAAACCCATTTGACATTTACTCAGTACTTCACTTGAGTACTTCAGGAGCAGGTTTTGAAGGGACAGAGGTAATGGTACGCCATTTTTTCAGAATGGTAAAGGTCTTGGATGTCTGGGTAAGGATGAATACTGCAGAGAGTTGTTGGGCTAGGATTTGGGCTTTGTCCTCTTCGGATAAGATCCATCTGTTGGGGGATGAGATGTTTTTTTATATTTAAAGATTTTCCGTGTAACAATCCGTAGTGAGTTGTCATCAGTAGTCATGTATAAGTTGTGATAGTTGTGCAGTACGTTAGATATCTACCAAATGAATTGTCTTTTGTCAGAGAAATATTCTGTGCGGTGCCATCAAACTCTTGCTCGACCCTTGCAGTATATCAGTTGCCTTAATTCGAATGTTAAATTATATGATAGAGTTACAGCATTTCTTTGGCTAATATTGAGTCCTAGATTCTCTGTTATATGAGGAGTTGGTCAAGTGTTCTACGTTTTTGTGAAGGTCAATGGTTGAATGAAGTGTTTTTAATTATGTGTGGTGATTAGTGACCGTTAGTCGATAATTATTCAGAAATCGTGAGATGCGGTCTCGTGTGATGTAGATTTCAGAAAAACATATTCGATAAAAAAAACCACATCTCACGATTTCTGAATAGTTTTTATATTCCAAAGCAGTTTGTTTATTTTGCTTATAAATTTACGACTTCATGTTATATTTATTCAGATTTACAACTGACGTATACATATATATATATATATATATATATATATATCCAGCCATTTTCTTACAGAAGACAATGCGTAATAGAAATGATGAATGATGGAGTGAGTGTGGTGTGGTGTTCAATCCTTTTTAAAAAAATAGTTCCTACTCACAGTAAGTTGTTTTGCAATGATCCGGATTTCGAGCCTTTTAGCTCATCATCAGGTTGAAGGACTTCTACANTTAAAAAAATCAGCTGATAATTGGAACGTCGCGTTGGCGGAGGTATCAGCGGGTTCACTTTGGCAATTCATGTCGAGAGACGTGGTTGTGGAAGTCTTCAATCTGATGATGCGCTAAAGGGCTCGAAATTCGGATCGTTACAAAACAACTTACTGTGAGTAGGAACTATCTTTTTAAAAAGGACAATGCGTAATAGAATAAAGCTGCCTGAATATTCCGTCATATCGGAAGTCCTTTCCTCATAAATTATACTGTATATTGCTTATTTACAGATATGTAAATGGGTGAATCTACATATTGAATGTAGTATGTTACAGAGGTTAGTTAGGCTTTCATCTTGTATTTTGCATGGAAGTAGCATCTTTAAATAGAATTATTATCGTGACTTACAGTGAAGTTTCTCGTCCAAATTTCCTCGGGACGTGACGGAAAGCGCTCGAATAAACTCTTCAAACTCGATCGAGCCGTCCTGAAACAAAATTGATTCCAGTTAACAATCGATGAACTGAAGAAAACGTTCTTACTCGTCGAAATTGACCTTCGACAAGGTCAATTTGCATGCGATAAGCGATCGCTGAAAGTCCCCTACTTCCGAAGTTTATAATTGTATTAAAATCCTATCTCACAAGAGCGCACGGGCATAATTATTTTCCGAGGGCCCCGCCCAACAAATGATTCAACTCTTTTATAGTATAAACTGTTGAAAATTTTCAAACCTTACATACAATGGAAAATTAATACTTTTATAATACGGTTTTTATCAAATATTGGAGAAAATGCTATCTCGATTTATTCCGAACGATCTTGTTACTTAAAAATCGCTGTATTTCCGAACTCTTTTAAAAAATATCCTCTTATATTAATCGGAAAACTATAAAAGGCCTTCTTCCCCATAGAAATCCTCACCTGCCTTCAACACTGAACCTTGTCTTATTTTATTTAATTTCCTAAATGCATTTATCTCTGGTCCTTTGACCGAACATCATCTGATCGTACTATCGGTTTTTATCTCAACCAAATTTCATCATACTGACTTCAAAGCTAATTAGATAAACGTACCAGCTAAGGCCATGCTTGGGTTTGAGGAATTTTCACCCTGAAGCTGCCGTATCAAACTTTTATCAAGGATTTTGTAGCTTGTTTGTAAAAAGTCATGGAGGGAAGAACAAGGAATTAGTTTTATTGTGTGTGTGTGTGTATATATGTATGTATACAGGGTGACTTGCTACTCGTGCTACAAACTTCACCAGTAGATTCTTGACCCTAAAATGAACAAAAAAGTTCATATTGACCATGGTCCGATTCTCAACCATTTCAGAGNTTCTCGACGTTTAGGTTGCCTTGGAGGCTAACTTGAGGAGATTCCTGATTATTTATTTATTGTTATTTTATGTCATATTACTTCTTACATTTACGCTTTAGTTATTTTATTCTTATTACATTGTACAACAAAAATCATCAGATGTTTCAGAAAAGACGTAAATTAATTAAATTTATGTTTTCTAATTGTGGCTACCAACAACGGACACAAAACAATAGATACAATAAATAATTAAAACGTTCAATATTGCGCAGATTTTTTGATTTTTTTCACGAAGGTATTTCAACAACGGGGTTGGATGAACACTCGGGTTTTTGAAAAAAGCCCATTCGTATGTCGGGTTCGAATACAAGGCTGTTGGATTCGAATCCCGGATCTTTTATTATAGTGATAAGTGCCGTCACTGCGGCCACCGTCGCCCTAATTACTACTAAGTTCGAGTAAACACTTCCATTTCCCTTACAAATGGGAACTTGGGACACAATAGCCAAACTCTCATGCCCAAGGATGTCTTTATATCGGGTATCATGCCTATTCGCTCCCTATAAGGGACCAAGGCCTAGCACAATAAATATTGTTACTGCAAGAAAAAGTCGTAGTTTCTCTGCCTTATTTTAAGGAAAAAAAATAGTCTTCCTCGTTCCGTTCGTTCATAAGAGACTTAAAAGGGTAAAATAGTCCAGACCGGCAGTAGTGCGGGTTTGCGTTGTTTGCCCCTATCTCCGTATGTGTCATTAGATTAACCGAAATCATATCAACCCTCACAGGGTGCCGGTGTTTTTGAAAAAAAAAATTTGTAAGTATGTCGGGTTTGAATGCAGGGTCGCTGGATTTGAACCCGGGACCTTTACCTTACAGCAATGAACGTCATAACAGTTACGGCCACTGACGCTCCCACATATTTCATTTAAAAGTTTGATAAACCAGTTAGCCTTATTTTTAGGATATTTTGATGTGATTTTCTACGTTCGATTTTTTACAATATATTTTTTTAACAGCCTTGATAGAACATATAATTCTCAAAAAACATGTTTAGTCAAAAATTACAGATTTTTTAAATTTCTTTTTAATTAATTAAGGGTTTTAGTCGAGATAAAAAGTCAATGGCACGAGCGGGATTCGAACCCACGATCTTCGGCTAGATACGCCGCTGCTCTACCACTTGAGCTATCGTGACCTCGATCCGCTCGGACATTAACTTCCCATCTCGACCCCATCTTTTGAATTTTCCCTAGCCTACACCTATTTGATTCTCGGCGACAAATGAAATGGCTACGGAGAGCTTTAGTGAAGATAAGCTTCATTTAAACTTTAAATTCAAAAGGTGGGGTTGAGATAGGAAGTTAGTGTCCGAGTGGATCTAGGTCACGATAGCTCAAGTGGTAGAGCAGCGGAGTACTTTTTTATCTCAACTAAAAACCTTAATTAATTGAAATATAAGTTAAAATGTTGCCTTGCTGCTATGAAATGTTAGTTGTTGGAAAAATACAAAATTAGGAGGAAATTAATCATCAGGGCGTTGATGTAGGAACACTTTGCTGAAGAAGGGTAGAATTCTGGTCAGATAAGCGTAAGCCTTGTCTCGCCTATTGTGCACAGACAAAGTTTAGACATTTTATCAGCTATTTAACGTAACAATGCGACCGCTGTTTACGCTGAATTTGCTCTAAGGTAAGCAAAGTTGGTGATATTTTTGAGTAAGTACTGCACAACAAGGTAATATAGGCGGGGCTAATTTTTTTTTTTGATTGGGGCTTCCGACATCTACGTCATTTCAGACCCCAACTAAGTTTATATTCTATATTCTATACCATTTCAAACACTACATTCATACAAAGAAATACATTCATACACTTAAATACACCATACAGTACACTCATTCCGTTTGGTCAGGGAGTACTTGATATTCCTCCACCGACCTATACTCAAACTAATCTAGATTGGGGTCGATGGAGTACTTTTATAAATATTTCGCCATCGACCCCGAACACACGCTCTTACGCTCTCAACGTTCGAGGGGCGATGATGAGTTATATTTTACCCTCACCATTCACGCTAATAAATTCACGCACTCAAACAAAACATACAGACACAATACATAAGACATATTATAAACTAATGTTTTATGAAGTGATGTTGAGAAGGTACCATTGACTTTTTTATCTCAACTAAAAACCTTTAATTAATTAAAAGATATTAATTGTTCAAGCGGACCACGAAACTAGTGAATTTAATAAGTTTAAATGAAGCATACCTTCAGTAAAGCTTTCATTTGTCGCCGAGAATCAAATAGATTATTGAAAAATGGCAAAAAGGAGGGAAAATTCAAATGAGATAGAAATGAAAATGAATGAGATGGGAAGTTAGTGTCCGAGTGGGTCGAGGTCACGATACCTCAAGTGGTAGAGCAGCGGCGTATCAAGCCGAAGATCGTGGGTTCGAATCCCGCTCGTGCCACTGACTATTTTATCTCGACTAAAAACCTTTATTAATTATAAATATCGTGTATTCGGATTGGATTCTCGACAAATGAAATGGCCACGAAGAGCTTTAGTGAAGTATACTTCATTTAAAACATTAAATTTACCAATTTCGTGGTCCGCTTGACCAATTAATATATTACAATTAATTAAGGTTTTTAGTCGAGATAAAAAAGTCAATGGCACGAGCGGGATTCGATTGAAAAATGGCAAAAAGGAAAGAAAATTCAAAAGGTGCGGTTGAGATGGAAAGTTGGTGTCCGAGTGGATCGCGGTCACGATAGCTCAAGTGGTAGAGCAGTGGCGTATCAAGCCGAAGATCGTGGGTTCGAATCCAGCTCGTCCCATTGACTTTTTTATCTCGACTAAAAACCTTAATTAATTGTAATATATTAATATTAATTAAGTCCAGTGGACCACGAAATTAGTGAATTTATTTATAATATTTTTTTTAAATATAAAAGTTTTGTAAACTGAAAAACGTTTCGGATTAAAAATCAGAATATTTACATAAAGTAACAATTTGGAGTCCTATAAGAGGTTTTTTTTAGTTATGTGTATTCCGTACATACAGGTTGTCTTTTTAGATGGCCCAGCTGAATTTCTCTTCGATCAATGAAGTTATAAAAAAATAAGTGTTTTAGTGTGTGTTATTTTTTAGTGTAGTTTCAAAATACTTAGGATTTAGAAGAAAAAAAAATAAGAAAGCTTTTTTATGAGTGTGATTAAAATTGTTTTATAAGAAATAATTAATAATTGACTTTGAATAGGCCATACTCCCTCTGTGTCTAATTTGAGTATAATTTTGGGACAATTCTTATTTTAATCATTATAACATTAAGTTATAATGATAAGTTATAAGCCGATAGGCGTCACACGGGATGAAATTTGTGGATTGAACTATAAACCTATTTTTCAGTTCGAGGGCAAAGGTTTTGATCCTCGTTTACATTCCGTGTTCAATTTGCGTTGCCAATTATAGCCCAGTTTTTCTTCTTTTTTTGATTGAAGTGTTGGTTTACTAACACTCTCTCGTTAAGCTAACCCCCGATTTCAGCGGGAAAACGTTAGTATTTTTGCGGTGAAAGTCATTAGGAAACGGTTTTTCACGGCTCCGAGTTGAAATTCCCTTGGAAATCCAGTTCAACTTTCTCGACTTAAGTCAATTAGGTAGAAATTAATTCTAAACAATAATACCCAGATTATTTAGTATAACTGGTTGGATGTGATTTTTTTTTGTTTAAGAGTTAAAAAATTCCGGTTATATTTATTCGAGTTTGCATTGTGCTATATTTTTAAAAGAATACTTTTTTCTCGAAACTTTATCAATAAATCCGTAAACCTCTTCGATAAACACGTATCACGATGACATGTTTTATACTCGGTTAAATCCATAAATTTGAAATAATCAGCAGTTGTCTCTGTTGAAACTTCATTCAAGCCCAGAGGTAAAATACAAATGTCAAAACAAACGAAGTACATTATTTGAATAATCGATTCAAGTGTTTTATGTAGTTTTGTGTACATCCAAACTTAAGAAACTTGTTGTTTTAGTACGAATAATGTAATATGTTTAAGAAAAAAAACGATTATTTGCGATGGCCATTTTTGTGCTACCGTTTTTTATGTTTAAAGGAACAATTCAATATTACGACCAAATTCATGTAGACCACTAAATGAGAAAATACCTTTAGAAAATTATGAATTATACGACATGCTAGTTTTTATTGTTTACCAATAAATTCCTCAAAATTTCTTATTAAAGTGCTCACACCATTTACGAGCGAGAAGGAAAAGTCTTCAATATGGAACGTCTCGAGGGACGTAATTGAATTCAACCTACATGTCTGTTCCGCTCCACCTGAAATTTCTCGGGGGAACATTGATAATCAAAATCCCCGAGACCTTTAAACAACGCTATTGATATGACTGCAAACGTCAGTTTGAATTCAATTTCTAACAACAGACAAATTTGTACCTGACGTGAAATGTGGTCTTACAATGCCTTCGTTTTCTTGACGTGTGATGATTATATCCTTATAAATTCTATAAAAGCTTATTTAAAAAATATGTACATTTAATACAAGAATTGACTATAAGGAGACTTAGTAAAAGAAGGAAGAGATAAAGGTAAAATATATTCCCATCCTGGTGGCTGAAGAGATCATCAGGCTGGGGATATCATGGGCTGCTGACTGGGGGAGACTGGCGGACAGGGTGGTAGTGGGTTTGTCCTTTTTCGTTTTTGCAACCCGAGAGTAAGACGGGAACACACTTACCCGATGCTACGCCATGCGACGCTACCCGATGCTACCCGACACCTGGCCACGTTTGGTGGGGTGTGCACATCTATCCGACGCAAGCACACGTCGCGTACAGTCCACAGCGTTTATCACAATAATCACTATCACAATCGCAACGCATCTTTTGTTCTTAATGCACTATTTTGAGCAAAACCTTGTAATAAATTGTTAGTTAAATTTTATGAGCACAACCATCTAATAAATTGTTTGTTAAACTTAATTGTTTTAAATAAAGTTACTCCTAACCATCATAATTAAACAATGTTTATAAAAACTTATGCATTTTTGATCTCGTTTAATTTGGTTTACATTAAAATAACATGTTGTAATTAATATAACGACAAAATTACATGTACTTAGTTTGAAATAAACTACAAAAAATATGAGTGACCTGTTCTGATGCTACCCGACATTACAAAATGGTGTGATTTTACGAGCAAAACTATGAAATAAATTGTTAATTAAATTTTATGAGCAAAACCGTGTAATAAATTGTTCCAATTTTAGTATATGTAGCGCCGAAGCGAGTACAATAAATTGCTAGTTAAATTCATTACATCAAAAAATCGTGTTTTGATTAATTTTCTAACAAACCATTAAAATTAATTTTTTAAATAAAAACTAATTATTCTTAATCACAGTTAATTTGGTTTATATTAAAATAAGTATGTTGTAATTAATATAACGACAATAACACATGTAGTTTGAATAAAAATATGAGTGTCCGGTTCTTTTGTTTTCGACTGTACTCGATGTGACCCGACGAAAATCTGGACAGTGGGGATCGCAGAGCGTCGGTAATTTGTGGACAGGGGTAATGCAACCTTATGGAAAATCGGAGTTTGGATTTGTGTCGGGTAGCATCGTGTAACGTCGCATGGCGTAGCATCGGGTGTGTTTCTGGTTTTGCTCTCTCTTTTCAACTCCAGTCAATTATTAGTTGACTGAAGGATTGTTTTATGATGAGCAACATAGAGAGAGAGGCTTCCCGTCGATACCGTATATATAGGATGCTAGATCATGTAGTTAGATTGGTTGGGGACCAAAATCCAAATAAGAGAATAACAGACCTACATTGGGCCCTAAAACTGAGGGGAGAATCGCTGAACCTACGGCATAGGCCGTATGATCACAGTTTATCTCAACTAAAAAACCTTAATTAATTGTAATATATTAATTGGTCAAGCGGACCACGAAATTAGTGAATATAAGGCGAAGCGTTGATGATAATGACGAGAAGGATTTTGAGCTAGGGCTGCAATGCTAAAATTTGATTTATGTTAGATTGCTTGGGAACCTAAAAATTAGTCCAATCCAGATGAATCTTCCTTCAACTCACTTAAATCTCCTGATTCTTATGATTTTTACATTCTTTAAACTTGATGGAGTATCTGGGTAATTTCTTAAAATCACGCAAATGAAACTCTTTTAGACATGGTAATTGGCTAGATTTAGCTTTATTGGTATGGTGTATTATGATGATGATGAAAATGTATAGTAGGAGTCGGGATATTTTATAGTTTATATTATAGTAGCCCGAAAGAAGAAATTGTCGATTCTGTTTGAATTCGGCAGATCCAATTCAACATTACTTATACAAATGTGTGGTGATTAGTGATCGTTAGTCGATGATTATTCGGAAATCGTGAGATGCGGTCTGGTGTGACGGTTTCAAAATACATTTTTTTGTCGTGCCAACGTTTCGATCTTTATTGAGATCATCATCAGGGCTCAAAGTGTTTGTTTTCTGCGTAATTTTTGTGTGTCGTGTTGAGAGTGCCAGTGAGATATTGCTGAAGATGATCTCAATAAAGACCGAAAGGTAGGCACGATAAAGAAAATATTTTTCTGAACCTACACACCAGACCGCATCTCATAATCTGCCAATAATCATTGGCTAACGGTCACTAAACACCTTGCACTTAAATGTACGTTCTGTTATTAAACAGAGGTTAATTTACAGAGGATTTAAAACTATTAATTTCAAATTTTAAAAAAAAGGAGAATGGAAAAACTGCCGGGCTTGTAAAAATAGAAATAACCTTCCTAAACTGTGGCAGGTTGAGAAAAACGTCGGTCCCTGATCCACAGAAAACGGCTCGATAAGGGAAAAGACTGTACTGCCAAGACTGCGCATAGGTCTTACCAGAAAAACTCATGGCTTCCTTTTGGCCGGAAGGCAAACGCGTATGTGTCTCTCGTTTTTTTATATAGTTTTAAATCCTCTGTAACTTAACTTCTATTTGATATTGAAAACTTTAACCTCTATTGATCGATTAACCTCGATTTTTATTGAGATCATCTTCAAGGCACTCTCAACCCGACAGACAAGAATGACACATCTACAAGGAAAACAATCACTTTGAGCCCTGAAGATGATATCAATAAAGTTCGAAACGTTGGCTCGATAAAGAAAATGGTTTTCTGAAACCTACACACCAGACCGCATCTCACGATTTTCGAAGAATTACTTATACAATTTTTAAACTTCGTTTCACTCCTGAAAATTTCTCTGAGGTTAAATTATACATTAATTAGCTTAAAAGCGTTTTCTCATCAAAAGTTGAACTGAGTGCTTATTTTTGTGATTGCAAAACGCAACTCTCATATTATGTTGAACAATTTCGGCAAACAATTTTTTTGAATATTCCCTCCTTTTTGCCATTTTTCAAACGTCGTGTAATCGGATTGGATTCTCGACGACAAATGAAACGGCCACGGAGAGCTTTAGTAAAGTGTATTTCATTTTAAATCATTAAATTCTCTAATTTCGTGGTCCGCTTGACCAATTAAAAAATGGTAAAAAGGAGGGAGAATTCAAAAGGTGGGGTTGAGATGGGAAGTTAGTGTCCGAGTGGATCGAGGTCACGATAGCTCAAGTGGTAGAGCAGCGGCGTATCAAGCCAAGATCGTGGGTTCGAATCCCGCTCGTGCCATTGATTTTTTTTAACTCAACTAAAAACCTTAATTAGTTGTAATATATTAATTGGTCAGGCGGACCACGAAATTAGTGAATTTAATAATATTGTATAAAATTTGCATTAGGCAAGTATATAAAATACATCAATCACCGTGGGAAATAAACGAGAACCAGCTTATGATTTTATTATTGCTCTCACGCCCACTCTCTCTCTCTCTCTCTCTCTCTCTCTCTCTCTCTCTCTCTCTCTCTCTTTCTCTCTCCATCTCTATCACTATATTTTCTATTTCGCACGCATGAAAAAGTACATGCTGTCTTTTTACATGTATATATTTATTTATGTATATATCTCTGATTATTTCCCTTTTTTTTATTCTCTCCATATTTTCTATTTTTCCTTGTAGGCTACATATTAGTGATAAACTATACTATACATATATATCGCAGGATATGATATTTGCAGTTTAATTAATAACATCGAAAGTAGCAATAATAAAATTCAACCCGAAAAGAAAAATCATCTGAAGGAAGATCAGAATTGATTAAATCCAGGATGTACGATCCGAGGATTTGTAATATATGCGCCAGGGAGCTCAGCCCGATTCATCAAACCACCCTATTTTTATCGGTTGATTCTGCTGTCGAAGAATCGTTGAAAAAGTCCAGATGAACGTTTGCGTTCAAATAAACTCGGCTTTCTTAATGGTCATTACCGAACTGCATTGTCATACAGAAGCCACTTTTCATCTCACATCTTGGGCCCGAAGCAAATAACAAACAGCAATCTCGTGTCTTTCTTTCCCTGGCGCAGCAACATACACGTGAAAATACTTTTTGTTTGTTTTTAGGGTGAACAAGCCTCATTGATTTCGGTTAACTCATGAAAATCGAAAATTTTGCTTTTCAGAAAATAATTGATAAATCTCATTCAGTTTCGGAGAATGAAAAACAATTGGATATAATAAAAATACAATTTATTTTTGTGGTAAACATTGCGGATTATTATGTAATTTTCTATCATAAGATATTTTCCAATCTTCCAAAATTATGCCTAAACATTTTATATAATACAAAATGAGAATTGACGTTTCCAATTAATTGTGCCGAAGTTAATTCTATATTCTAAGCCGGATTTCTTTATAACGGCAAAAACCCAAGAGGACGAGAAAATAGACGTCACCAAATCAATAATTCCTCACTATCCAGTGCCAATTTGCTTCCGAAATGCTTTCAAATATAGAGAAGAAATTTCCGTTGAATAATTAAACGAGGAAATAAATCCTTTCGCCACGACAGACCAGCACGTAAAATCGCTCCAAGACGGCGAAAACAATACCGGCTGCCAAACTGCCAGTTATTTCGGTAGATCGACTTTATTTCTCGGGCAGATTTAACGTAACGTTTACAACCGTGTTAATGTATGTAGATTAAGTTTTTGGTTAACGCTGGTAAGATAAATACTCTAAATACAACATTTCGGTTAGTAAAACGTTTATATATTAGGCTATTTAATGAATAAATAACCGTTTGCCCGTTTCTTCTGCTCTCACTCACTCTCTCTCTCTCTCTCTCTCTCTCTCTCTCTCTCTCTCTATCTATCTATCTCTCCCTCCGTCACACCCACACAAATGTGCTTTGTTTTATTCTGTTTTATTTGGTATTACATTATTATTACTATATTATTATTCTGTTCTATTCTATGTTGTTTATTATATATGTGTTATATGTTATGTATGTGTTTTATTATAAATCTACTATTTTTTTTTGTTCTACAGGGAACCTGTTCCTAGGACATAAAAATGTTTTTCTTTCTTTCCTTCTTTCTTTCCTTCTTTCTTTCTTTCTTTCTTTCTCTCTTTCTTTCTCTCTTTCTCTCTCTTTCTCTCTCTCTCTCTCTCTCTCTTTCTCTCTAGTTTATATATTTGTAGCCCTCGCTAATTTTTATATTTGTACTTTTTTTTGTTCTAAAAGGAACCTGTTCCCAGGACATAACAATGTTTTTCTTTCTTTCTGTTTCCCTCTCTCTCTCTCTCTCTCTCCCTCTCTCTCTCTCTCTTTCTCTCTAGTTTATATATATGTAGCCCTCGCTAATTTTTATATTTGTACTTTTTGTTTTAATGTTCTAAAGGGAACCTGTTCCCAGGACATAAAAATGTTTTTCTTTCTTTCCTTCTTTCTTTCTCTCTTTCTCCCTCTCTGTCTCTCTCTCTCTCTCTTTCTTCTCTCTCTCTCTCTTTCTCTCTATTTTATATATTTGTAGCCCTCGCTAATTTTTATATTTGTACTTTTTTTTGTCCTAAAAGGAACCTGTTCCCAGGACATAACAATGTTTTTCTTTCTTTCTGTTTCTCTCTCTCTCTCTCTCTCTCTCTCTCTCTCTCTCTCTCTCTCTCTCTCTCTCTCCGTCACACACACACAAATGCGCTTTGCTTTTATTCTGTTTTTTATTTTGTTTTATTTGGTATTACATTGTTATTACTATATTATTATTATGTTCTATTCTATGTTGTTTATTATATATGTTTTTCTCATTCTCTTTCTTTTTCTCTCCACCTCCATTTCCCTCTTTCACTTCTTATTTGTCTCAAAAAAGGGATAGAAAGGAATAAACAAAAAAAGACCATGAGAGAGAGAGAGAGAGAGAGAGTGAGAGAGAGAGAGAGAGAGTGTTGGAAAAAACGTTGAAAGAGTGAGGTAGTCTTAGAAAAATGAATTTGGCTCGATTTTTGCCAACCTATTGATTCCGTTCTGTCCAGTTTGATTTTTGTGTACCGTTTTTTTAAATAAAGATAAATACGTCAATCTAATGTTTATTTTCATAATGTTATCCCTCTCCACCTCCTAATTAGGAATGGACTGGCTAATTGATAAAACTTTAATTTACTACTATAAGTATCTATTTTTAAATAAATACTTGAATGGGAGAGGCCCGCCCTGGATTTTGTTCTGTGAAATGGGTCCGTCGGATTAAACGTTTGGAAAGCCCTGTTCTAAATGAATGAAACGTCAGGTATTAACCACACATATAAAACAGCCTAAATGAAAAAATTAATTTATTATTTCTCTTACTCACTCTATCTCGTTCTCTCTCTGCTTAAGTGTCTCTTTACACGTAGAGAGAAAGGGTGAGAGTGAGAGCGTGTTTTATCCTTCTTTTACACAATATTTGTTTTTCCCTAAATTTGTGATATTTTTGGCACCTGACTTGATTGAGTGCAAGAAAGGGTAGAGTAGAAATGAGAGATAAAAATATATAGATATATTTTTACTTCATACTAGGATATATATTTCGGACATAACTTTCAATCTAAGCACTTTACTTAAATTACTTTTCCTCCTGCTTCAACAACTTGTCTACGAACACGGTATTGTCAATATAACACCGCTTTATAATATTTCTATTTGACGGTGATGAATGAGAAGAAGAATATGAAAAATTGTTGACGCGGAGTAACCACTCCTTAGAATACACCTCAACAGGATTTTTAAGGAAACATTTATTATGAACTGTTTTGGATTGACTTTCAAGCCGGTTCATCATTTTCAAGATTGATGGTTCGATATAACATGTGGATTTTTATAGGACGATTTAATTAGGAAACGATCATCCTTAAAACACATAAACATTCAGTAACCATGTAAAAATTTAAAATCGAATCACTCCTTTACGGAAGGAGGATACAGATAAAAGACTTATCTATTATTAATCTCTGCTTTTTGGGCAGTAGACAGCAAGGAAAGAGAAAAGGTCCTTCCATTCAATCCAAAACCCGGAAGGAATTTTGCCTGCGTTTCAGGCAGAGCATGACATAATATGACTTCATTAAATCTATCCGGGTGTATCCCACTAAATCCACCGGCTCAATAGAAGTGTTGTTATGAAATAAGAAAAGGATTTTGAAAATCCAAAGAGATATTGTGGACAAAAGTGCCTTTACAGATAAAGCATTCAGAAACTATTGTAAGACTGAAGAAAACATTGATTACATGATGATGACGTCAATCTAGTTAAAGGTGTCAATAGAGCCATTATTCAAGCTCTCACTGTTAAGTTCCGAATCATAATCCATAAACTTCGTTTAAATACTTAAATCGAGTACAACACATATTAAAGGGGGGCGTCGGTGCCGCAACGGTTTAAGCCAGAAACACACTTACCCGATGCTACGCAATGCGACGCTACCCGACGCAAATCCAAACTCCGATTTTCCATAAGGTTGCATTACCCCCTTGCACATCTACCCGATGCTATGCGATCCCCACTGTCCAGATTTTCGTCGGGTCGCATCGAGTACAGTCGAAGACAAAAGAACCGGACACTCATATTTTTATTCAAACTGCATCTATTATCGTCGTGATATTAATTACAACTTATTTTAATATAAACCAAATTAACTGTGATTAAAAATAATTAGTTTTTATTTAAAAAATTAATTTTAATGGTTTGGCAGAAAATTAATCAAAACACCGGAATACGATTTTTTGATATAATGAATTTAACTAACAATTTCGTCTACTCGCTTCGGCGGTACAAATACTAAAATTGGAATTTGAATAAGAAATAAAGAAATACTCAATGATGGAAAGTGGGATCGCGGAGCGTTGAAACTTGAACGACTGACGAGTAACATACAGTAAATTTTATGGCACCTGGGAAGACAAAATGAGACCTGGACATGAAACATGACATGAAATTGTTAGCCATTTCAGAAAGGCGACACTAATGTCTAACCAAGGAAAGTGCTCGACTCTTTTAAAAGTAGTGCACTTTGTGTGGTATTGAAATTCAGAAGTGTGAATTCAGCAATACATATTTAAGACAAAAGTGAAAGAAAGGAAGACTAATCAGCAGTGAAACTGTATGAAATGAAAAATCTACACTCAATTTTTGTTCTCATCCATGCAGATTCTTAATCAATAATATAAAAAAAAATAATTGTACTGTTTAACTAAAACATAATTGTACAATAATTTGAATTAAAAAATAACTATATTATTTAGTATGACTAAAATAAATTTTTAAACAATTAATTAAGGTTTTAAATTTAGATAAAAAAGTCAGTGTCATGAGCGAGATTCGAACCCACGACCTTCGGCTTGATACGCCGCTACTCTACCACTTGAGCTATCATGACTTCGAGGTGGAGATGGCAAGTTAGTACCCGAGGGGATCGAAATCACGATAGCTCAAGTGGTAGAGTAGCGGCGTATCAAGCCGAAGGTCGTGGGTTCGAATCCCGCTCGTGACACTGACATTTTATCTCAACTTAAAACCTTAATTAATTGGGTGATATTAATTGGTCAAGCGGACCACGAAAAATAGTGAATTTAATAAATTTTAAACTTACAGCGAACACGCAGAATAAATTTTTTCCTAATTTCTACCAGTTAATTAAGGTTTTTAGGTGACATAAAAAAGTCAGTGTCACGAGCGGGATTCGAACCCACGACGATTTTTATCTCACCTAAAATCGTTAATTAATTGAAAGATATTAATTGGTCAAGTGGACCACGAAAAGAAGTGAACTTATTTTCTACGTTCTTAAAGGTTACGAAATACGGGTGATAACGAATATTAAACAATCCTGAAAATTTGGTAATCACTATTTATAATATAAATATTTACGGGCGATACGGCAATTAATGAAATATTTATATTTTATTGAATGCACATCCATAAATGCGTAGTTGTGATTTATTCATCCCTTGGGGCCATAAAAACCGTATATTTTCTCATTAGAACGGTTTTTCTTTTTTTACATACTGACCCTCTCTGAAATATATCCTTGTTTATATTCTGTGTGGTTATTTCGTTTTTCTTTTTATTTGAAAAGGGCGCTTTTAATCTTGTATACCTGTCTGGTTCGAAAGCAATCACAAAGGTTGCCCTGGGGTTTTCTCGAACATAACGTGTTTTTTTTCTCCTTTGAGATTTTTTTGAAACTGTATTGGTGTTTATATCCTGGAAAACAGAACGACCAAAGAAGCCGGCAGAAAACTCCACGACTCTTCTCAACCTGTACGCCTAGGGGATTTTAAAACCATTTATTTCCAATACAGTAAAAGGAAAATGAAAAAGCCGTAACAATATAATGAGGTTAATTAAGGTTTTTCGTTGACTTAAAAAAGACAGTGTCACGAGCGGGATTCGAACCCACGACCTTCGGTTTGATACGCCGCTACTCTACACTTGAACTTCGTTGCACGAATTTGACCAATTAATCTTTCATCTCAACTAAAAACCGTAATTAATTGAATGATATTAATTGGTCAAGCGGACCACGAAAACTAGTGAATTTAGTAAGTTAAAATGAAGTATACTTCACTAAAGCTCTCCGTGGCCATCTCATTTCTCGCCGAGAATCCAATAGATTGAATTTTCACCTGGAAAGGTGGGGTTGAGATGGAAGTTGTGTCCGAGTGGATCGAAGTCATTATAATTCAAGTGGTAGAGCAGCGGCGTATCTAGCCGAAGATCATGGGTTCGAATCCCGCTCGTGACACTGACTTTTATCTCAACTAAAAATCTTAATTAATTGAAATATATTAATTGGTCAAACGGACCACGAAAACTAGTGAATTTAAAAAATTAACAATTTTTTTCATCTTACTGTATATTAATTTTCGTTTCAATTTGTATCTATCAAATAAATATTTTGTGCGAAAATGAGAAGATGATAAAATATCTTTCAAGAAATCAAAATTGTACTTTTTTAATATAGTGTTTGTACATTTGAGCTTTCACCAAACTTCAGAGGGAGAAATATTTTTCGAAGTGGTTCAATTGTTAAAATAACTAATATTTATGAAAGGTTATTGATCGAGATAAAAAAGTCAGTGTCAAGAGCGGAATTCGAACCCACGATCTTCGGCTAAATACGCCGCTGCTCAATCCACTTGAGCTATCGTGACTTCGCTTCACTTATTTAGCCGATGATCGTTTGTTCGAATCCCACTCGTGACACTGACTTTTTCATCTCGACCAATACCTTGCATAAATATTAATTAATAGAAGCATGTTAATTGGTCAATCGGACCACGAACTGTAATGGATTTAATAATTAAACTAAAGTATATCTTCACTAAAGCTCTCCGTGGCAATCTCATTTGTCGCCGAGAATCAAATAGATTACAGGACATTTGAAAAATTGCAAAAAGGAGGGAAAATTCGAAAGGTGGGGTTGAGGTGGGATGTTAATGTCCGAGTGGATCGAAGTCACGATAGCTCAAGTGGTAGATCAGCGGCGTATCTACCCGAAGGTCGTGGGTTCGAATCCCGCTCTTGACACTGACTTTTTTATCTCAACTAAAAACCTTAATTAAAAAAGATAATTAAGGTTAAGAAAGACGTCGGTCCCTTGAGAAGGGTCGATAAAAGAAAAGGGCGTAAGGACTATAACTCGGCATAGGTCATACTAACTAGGTCATACTAAGTACTCACGGTACTTAACTTACGGTCATTTTCTAGCGGGAAATAGACGTAGATGTCTGTTGTACTAGAACAACATAACAGTTGAGCACAGTTTTAACTGTAGAAGGCTTGCCGTCTGTAGGCAATATTGCGATATATCGTCGATTGTATCTATGTTGTGCTGTGTTAATTTATTAGAATAATTGTAACTTATTAACATGAAAGGAAAGTGTTGTGTAATCCCGTCCCGGGAATATCGAGTTTCTGGTGTGAGTGTGATGTCTGGAGAATCAAAGTAAATTATTTGCGAGAACCGAGAGCATTCTCCCGCACCGCAAGGAATATCGAATACTCCAGGGGCGTGAATGTGTCCAGAATTCTATGTCTGTATAGAATGGTGATGTATGTACATATATTGTATGTTTTGTGCCTATTCTGCAGTCGACAACCTGAGGGACAAATGAGGGGCTAGCAATTTATGATATCGATTCAGTTTTCATATAAACGTAGAGAATCAGTAACAGATGGTGACAAATGGCTTCAGGTTGAAAAGCGTTTAAGAACAGAAAAATAAGTAAAAATACACAGAAGGCGAGCGATGACCAATATTAAACTACCCACATTATTATTAATATATCATATAAAAGATGTTTATTTTTCATCATTCGGCAAGAAAATCTCGATTTCTGAAAACCAAAAGAAATCCGTGGAATTGAAAGAGATAAACGATTCCTTCTGAACGAATTAAACCGTTACGGGGACTTAACGGATTCGACCGATCGTTCGGTAATCTTGATGGAAAGGTTCGGACTAGTTGAGAGGGTAAAACAGACGATTTCCTCCTAAGTACCAACACTTTTCGAATCGGATTTCATTCGACCGAAACAAATCAGTTTAGCTACATCAAAACCCGGTCGAACAATTTACTTTTGACCACATTGATAACTTAGTGTACACATTGAAACTTACATTATTCTCATCGAAGACTCGGAAGACAAGAGAAGCGAACTTCGTCGGATCTCCTTGAGGGAAGAACTGTTTGTATATCTTTATAAAGCCCTGAAACAAAACAAAAAGTTAATATTTGACAGGAAAATTTTTGAAACAATTTGATTGTTAATACAAAAAAAAAATCAGTCGTAACATATTTAGGTACTGGAGGTCTTGGTTATGCTTAATCTTAATTAACTCAATTCTAAATTAACTAAACTAAAAACGTCTTCGAAAAATTACACTAAGTAATGTTCCTTGTACAGTTTACTTTTTTGCATATTGTGCACCTTGTGGTAAATCAAATAAGATTTTTTTCACTGCCGAACGTGAGTGGAAAACGGAAATGTATGCCATTAATATTCGCTTTTGGACCTTGCACGCAAGAACATGGAGCATGCATGTTCTTTCAAAAAGCATTGTCACGAATATTGAGGAGGTAAACTTCCTAGCTATTATTTTAAAATTAGAAATATGGAAATATATACTCTAGTAAATTTGATTTGGCTTTACTGTTAAATAGTAGTTAAAACTCATAGTTTCATACTTTGTTCAGTTTTCTTCTTCTTGCTGAAATATCTACACCCTCTTTGTTCATTGCCATAAATCAATTTTTCTATTTTGTTTTCTGTAGCCGTTGAAACGAAGTTGAAATTCTAAGGTTTTCCAGACTCCACCTGTTAATTTAACCCATTACAGTTCGTGGTCCGATTGACCAATTAACATTTTTCAATTAATTAATATTTATTAAAGGTATTGGTTGAGATACAAAAGTCAGTGTCACGAGCGGGATTCGAACCCACGACCTTAGGCTAGTTACGCCGCTGCTCTACCGGCGCGCCATCTAAACCTCACTTCTCGAATTTTCCCTCCTTTTTGCCATTTTTCAAATGTCGTTTAATCTATTTGATTCCCGGAGACAATTGAAATGGCGCCGGAGAGCTTTAGTAAAAATATAGTTTAGTTTACTTATTAAATCCATTACAGTTAGTGGTCCGATTGACCAATTACAATTTTTCTATTAATTAATAATATTTATGCAAGGTATTGGTCGCGATGAAAAAGTCAGTGTCACGAGCGGGATTCGAACCCACGATCATCGGCTAAATAAGTGAAGCGAAGTTACGATAACTCAAGTGGATTGAGCTGTGGCGTATTTAGCCGAAGATCGTGGGTTCGAATTCCGCTCGTGACACTGACTTTTTTATTTCGATCAATAACCTTTCATAAATATTAGTTATTTTAACAATTGAACCGCTTCGAAAAATATTTCTCCCTCTGGAGTTTGGTGAAAGCTCAAATGAACAAACACTTTTAAAAAATACAATTTTGATTTCCTGAAGGATATTGTAACAATGAATTTTGCATGAAATATTTATTTGATACATAAAAATTGAAATGGAAATTCATAGACAGTAAGATGAAAAAATTGAATTGTTAATTTTTTAAATTCACTAGTTTTCGTGGTCCGCTTGACCAATTAATATATTTCAATTAATTAAGGTTTTTAGTTGAAATAAAAAGTCAGTGTCACGAGCGGGATTCGAACGCACGATCTTCGGCTTGATTCGCCGCTGCTCTACCACTTGAACTATCGTGACATCGATCCACTCGGACACTAACTTCCCATCTCAACCCCTCCTTTTGAGGTGAAAATTCAAAAGGTGCGGTGGAGATGGGAAATTAGTGACCGAGAAGATCGAGGTCACGATAGCTCAAGTGGTAGAGCAGCGGCGTACCTAGCCGAAGATCGTGTGTTCGAATCCTGCTCGTGACACTGAGTTTTTTATCTCAACTAAAAACCTTAATTAATTGACATTGTTAATTTTCTTAATCGGCTTGATTAATGTTCCGCGTGCTGTGACTCTAAAGCATATATTAGAAGAATAACTCGAACTTCACAGGACTCAGTCTAGCATGCTTAACAATATATAGATTTCATGTTGAACCAACACACGGGCACTACTTGATCTGCTTCACTCGCGCGTTTTTTGTTTGAGTTATTCAAACGCGTTTCGGCATTACGCCATTTTCAGTGAAAAACTGTCTGTCATTTAGTCTGAGTAGGGTTTATATAGTACAGCGTCCGTCGCTTGTCGCTGGGGGCGTTGCGTTAGGGGCGTGGTCTCCGTGCTCGTTGATCGTGAGTTTGTTTGCGCGTTTATAAGTTTTTCACAATCACACACCACCTTTACACCACTAAAAACACTTCATAACAAAAAGCGAAAACGTTCAGAAGAACAAAACATCGCAACCAACACCAGGAAAAAACAAAAAACCAACAACGCACAAATAATAACTGACAATGGAAATGACCGCCACCAAGACCGACCAACGAGCACGGAAACCACGCCTCCTAACGCAACGCCCCCAGCGACGAGCGACGGACGCAATACTACATAAACCCTAATCAGACTAAATGACAGTTTTTCATTGAAGATGGCGTAATGCAGAAACGCGTTTGAATAACTCAAACAACCCGCGAGTGAAGACAGACCCAGTAGTGCCCGTGTGCCGGTTCAACATGAGTTCGCCAACTCGCAGACCAAACCCCATCATCTACTATAATATATCGATTTGTTAATTTAGAACGTACGTCATTATTACTGGGTAGAAGATACTATCGCCTCTTTAGACGAGGATGAGATTGTGAGGGAATCTTTTCTTTCTTGATCTGAGGAGCTATTATGCTGTAATGAGGATTTTACGACACTTTCGTAACGGGGCCATCTTGATCAAAAGGAATCAAAATGTCAAAGAGGAGAGGAAAAGGGGTAAATGTTTTGTGGCAAGAGATAAGGTTTTTTCTACCGCCCAAATCGATTTGTTACCTGTTTTTAGTTATTCATTAATTTTGTCATTAAATACACGCGCTCAAATTCTTGAATTTTGTTTTTCAATGCATTCACCGAAGGACGGAATGCTGAAACGCGTCTAAGAAACTCAATCAGCGGGGACAGGCCGCCAGGATGTTCGAAAAGGACTAAACTACGTGATATGAATGTTCGAAATGATCAAGTACATAAGTATTCGAACCGTCCCTTCCGAGATTACGTTAACAGGGGACTTTTTGAATTAATCAAGCCTTTCAATTGAGAACGTCTCGTTCAAAAACACATTCGAAAATATGCCTAACCATTTATTGGAGTCAACATAATATAGATTTTTATACTCTGGGAACTATTGAGTAAACTTTTGCCAGGCTATTTGTCCAGTGCGCTTGTTGGAGATCACTTTTTCAACGTAGTTGGACCTCTGCCGGATGCCGTGTTTGTCTGAAGCTTGTTCAAACTCCGACGATAAAAGTTTGAACGTGTTTTCGAAGACAGGGCACTGTTAGAGAAAATTGCTGGATACCATTAATCAATATAAGATAAACCAAACGTTTAGACAAATAAAACCAAACGATTGTCTTATCGTTTTTTTTTTAAATTAGCATAAATGATAAGCAAACTGAGATAGTTATCATGATAATAAAACGTTAATCATGCGAGTTCATGAAGCAAAATATCATTAATTCATAAACATGCCGAAAGTCACGCAAATCTATATTATTTGGAAGACATGGCGTGTCGTGTAAGACATGATTTTTTTATTGAATTCAGTAAAATAAAACTTATTATGGTATTCAAGCCTCAACTAGATTGAACTGTCATGATACTTTACCCTTTACAATGGACTATTGTTTTGACAACTGAGCCAAACACTTTAAAAAATCGAATTTATCCTAAACATACCAAAATCTAAATTTGAATAATAATAGCAGCAAGCGTGTGGTGATTAGTGACCGTTAATCGATAATTATTCAGAAATCGTGAGATGCTGTCTGGTGTGATGTAGGTTTCAGAAAAACATTTTCTTTATCGTGCCAACGTTTCGAGATTTATTGAGATCATCTTCAGAGACTGGGATTTATAAACATTGTTTACATTTAATAAATACATGTAGAATGTGGAAAAAAGTGAATTTATGCAATGCAAAATATATTTTTTATATTCAATCAAAGTATTTCTACTCACTCAAAGCGTGGTGAAGGTGTAGGGAAGGAAGTCGGTATAGAAAAGACATTTTTGTATAAGGCGTCGGCTTCTTTGAGGTGAAAAGAGCCGACGAAATTTTTGTTAAATGTAAACAATGTTTGTAAATCCCAGGCCCTGAGGATGATCTCAATAAAGCCAGGAAGACACTTACCCGATCCTACGCCATACGACGCTACCCGATGCTACCCGACGCCTTGCCACGTTTTGATGGGGTGTGCACATCTATCCGACGCAAGCACACGTCGCATACAGTCCACAGCGTTTATCACAATAATCACTGTCACAATCGCAACGCATCTTTTGTTCTTAATGCACTCTTTTGACCAAAACCTTGTAATAAATTGTTAGTTAAATTTTATGAGCACAACCATAAATTGTTTGTTAAACTTAATTGTTTTAAATAAAGTTACTCCTAACCATCATAATTAAAAAATGTTTATAAAAACTTATGCATTTTTGATCTCGTTTAATTTGGTTTACATTAAAATAACATGTTGTAATTAATATAACGACAATAATACATGTAGTTTGAATAAAAATATGAGTGTCCGGTTCTTTTGTCTTCGACTATACTCGATGCGAACCGACGAAAATCTGGACAGTGGGGACCGCAGAGCGTCGGGTAGGTTTGCACGGGGGTAATGCAACCTTATGGAAAGTCGGAGTTTGGATTTGCGTCGGGTAGCATCGGTAGCGTCGCATGGCGTAGCCTCGGGTAAGTGTGTTTCTGGCTTTACCCGATGGTACGCCATGCGACGCTACCCGATGCTATGCCACGCTAACCGACCCGACGCTCTGCGGTCCCCACTGTCCAGATTTTCGTCGGTTCGCATCGAGTATAGTCGAAGACAAAAGAACCGGACACTCATATTTTTATTCAAACTACATCTATTATCGTCGTGATATTAATTACAACATGTTATTTTAATGTAAACCAAATTAAACGAGATCAAAAATGCATAAGTTTTTATAAACATTTTTTAATTATGATGGTTAGGAGTAACTTTATTTAAAACAATTAAGTTTAACAAACAATTTATGGTTGTGCTCATAAAATTTAACTAACAATTTATTACAAGGTTTTGCTCAAAATAGTGCATTAAGAACAAAAGATGCGTTGCGATTGTGATCGTGATTATTGTGATAAACGCTGTGGACTGTACGCGACGTGTGCTTGCGTCGGATAGATGTGCACTCCCCACCAAAACGTGGCAAGGCGTCGGGTAGCATCGGGTAGCGTCGCATGGCGTAGCATCGGGTAAGTGTGTTCCCGGCTTAAGTGTGTTACTGGCTTAAATCTCGAAACGTTGGCACGATAAAGAAAATGTTTTTCTGAAACCTACATCACACCAGACCGTATCTCACGATTTCTGAATAAATAGCTGTAAGCATTGAAATAAATATTAATAATCAGCATAGATATGGTTCTGAGCTAGACTTCCTCATACCATGAGTACTATCGGAAGTTTTACTTCTGTTCAGAAAGTGTTTAGAGATCCGTACGATCAGAAAACATCCTAAAAGATAAGAGAAAGGAATCAATGGGAATCACTCCTTGGACACAAACAATCCAAGAACCTCCATGAAAGATTTAAGAAAACGAAATTACAGAAAAAAGTAACAAGAGACTCCTAATCTTAACAGATTTTATCCTAAATCTTTCCATTCAAAAATGGTATCTCGAGCAAGCTGCAAAAAAAAACACTCAACTCGCTTATAATCGATGAATTTTACAAAATCAACATAAATCTGAAATAAATACATTACAGCCAGTTCAAACAATCAAATCCTTGATGAATTGGGCCGTCTGGCGCACTACACACAACTGGGAATGCAGTAGCTATTAAAGGGATAGGAGCCACCTGAATTTACAATCAATCAATCAACTATTGACATACTGTTCACGACCTTAAACCTTAAACAATTAATAATTAACACGACCGTGAATTTCGGTTCAGCTGGTATACAACAGCGTAGTAGATAACGATATAAGATAAAGACAGTATGTATGTGCTTGAAGGTGTCAGTCAAGTCTGTGTGACATATTATTCATGTTATGTACAAACTCCAAAAAAATCTGGATGAGAACTAAACATTTCAGACATACGACAATAACAAATAAAGTCAGACACCCGTTCTTAGAAGTGGGGGCTGATTAGATTATGATCCCGGAAACATTGTCTGAAACTTAATAAAAAGTTTTGTCCCACGAAAAATCCGAAACAGTCTGGTTCGCCAGAAGATACCGACATGAAGGAGTGCTTTGATCTTTGCTGTTTGATGAGGTTGTAGATGAAGGTATATGCAAGTTAAATGAAATTAGAGTCAAAATCCAAGGCTTGGAGAAAATTCGTTATAAAATTGAAAAATTTTACCCATAGAATATTCAATACGGTAGAGGAATGGTGTTCACAACGGGGTCTCAAAACAGCTCTCAAAAGCCCTCAAAAAACACTCATTAGAAAAATACAAGAAAGAATAAGCATTGACCAAAACTTACCCTCACCTATAATACATCAAAATTCCACTAATGGTCATAATAAAAAAAAAAAGGAAAATCTATGCAACACACAATGGCTACAACCTCATCAGCGAAGTTCTTTAAAAACATACCAAAAAAACTTAGGGAAAGTTCATACAGACTCCAAAAACATACAAGCCGGGGACTAAATACTTCGGACATGCGACCACAACAAATAAAATCAGACACACATTTCTAGAAAAGGAGACTGATTATATGAAAATTCAGATTATACAGATGTGTCTAAAACCGTAAACTCGCCAGGTCTATACACTCCTCAATTATAAGATCGTTAGGTAAGTAGGATTATTTAAGCTGAAGTATCAATAACTATCAATAAATTCACATAAAATTAGACGCTTAGGCAGCCCTAGAAGCATTAGCACGTAAAAGGTTAACACCCAAAATAGTCTGTGAATACACCCAAAATCTGACAACATCTTGGCTGCTAATGCAAAAATGAATTCTGGGTAATAAACAGGTAAATAAATTGGCCAAATATAGTCCCAGAATCTCTAATTGGGATAACAAGATCAAATAGGAACTCCTCAATCTCAGAATAGGTTCACAAAAAACAAAAAGGAAAAGTGGACAACCTTGAACTTGAACTAAAAGTGAAAAGATTGGAAAATCTATGCAACCCACAATGGCTACAACCTCCTCAGCGTTAGAAACACTATTAAACCTAATTTCATTAAAAGCATGCCAAAAAAACTTAGGAAAAGTTCATACAGACTCCTAAAACATACAAGCCGGGGACTGAATATTTCGGACATGCGACCACAACAAATAAAATCAGACACCCATTTCTAGAAAAGGAGACTGATTATATGAAAATTCAGATTATACAGATGTGTCTAAAACCGTAAACTCGCCAGGTCTATGCACTCCTCAATTATAAGATCATTAGGTAAGTAGGATTATTTAAGCTGAAGTATCAATAACTATCAATAAATTCACATAAAATTAGACACTCAGGCAGCCCTAGAAGCATTAGCGCGTAAAAGGTTAACACCCAAAACAGTCTATGAATACACCCAAAATCTGACAATATCTTGGGTGCTAAGGCAAAAATGAATTCTGGGTAATAAACAGGCAAATATAGTCCCAGAATCTCTAATTGGGATAACAAGAACAAATAGAGACTCCTCAATCTCAGAATAGATTCACAAAAAAAAACAAAAGGAAAAGTGGACAAACTTGAGAGGTGCTCGTTGGTAAAGAACCCCCATCAAACCTGCCAACCATATGCTACAGACAAAGCTGGTAAAATTCAGGGGAGTGTTAGGGATATATACTGGTCACTGGTGTATAGAACTAACGAGAAATCACCTGTACGGATGACACTACACATTAATATACCATTAGTATACCAAATACCACCACCACAAGTAACATATACACTGATGACCTTACCTTTCTAACATTTCCATCCGATCTATAGTTCATCGAACCTTGCAGACACACCCGTATTTCAATGAATTGTAGTTAAAAATTTCTTAACGTCATAAAATCTCAAAACAGCTTTCCGTCGAAAATCCACCTCCAATTTTTATAAATTGGATAACGTCACTCCATCCCACCGAAGAAATCAACCACTTCGTCGTGCGGTATCTAGATAAACGATTAACTAGGAACCGTCAATACGACTTAAAAATACAGAACCAAAAAATACTCATTACTTGAAGACTATTAAGACTAGTAACCATGAAACGTATTTAGACATAGACCATTTGGTACAACTGAACCTTCCATATCCACAAAATTCATATTCTAAAATCAAAAATCCTTAGATCCATCGTCAACGCCTTGGTCTTGTGTTTCCAACAGCATATCCACAACAAAATAATTCTTCCCTTTATAAAAGAAGTGGAAGATCCAGCTACAAAATTTTCCAGATTAACCTCCGATACCACTCTATTGCTTAAATACAACTTTTAACCCGATCTCTTTCCAATAAAATGACGGTAGCCTTAAAACCTCCTCAGTGAGTTAGGGATTATGAATGAGTACAATCAATCAATAAGTTAGAAGTGCTATAACAGTTTGTCCAATCGAATTATATATTTATTTATAGTTACGTTTTTCTGAGTAATCAATGAAATCTTATAAAAATAAACTTAACCATTGGCGATTAAATAATCCTAAGAAAGTTGTCCTGAAACTGCTCAAACTGTCATCATAATAAATTTCAGAGCAGAATAATTTCAATATAATGGTCAAGATAAGACAAATCGGATAATTATACAACCGTCTACATACATATTACATTGTTCCCTTGAAGTATCGTAGAAGTTCAGCTTTATTTAAAGTTTGTTTGTTAAGTTCTGTATTTCAATTAACTTTCTCATCTGATTCCATTGAATCACGTTCTGTCGCGTTTTGTAATTTCTCTTTTAAATTAAAGAATATGTTAGTTATACAAAACAAATTGTCATTTAAAAGTGGCAAATAAATAACGCTTAAAAATGATTGCCAAGAAAGAGATAGATTACAGTTAAATAAAACAATTGCGAGCGAAGAGAGCTGAATCAATACTCGCTCAACTAGATCTCGTCAAAAACGTCTTGGTGTCTTGATCCATCCACTCCAGAAAAAAAAACGTTGATCTGAGCCTTAAAACCTTAGTTTAAAAACTCAATGTAAGTTCACTAGTTTTCGTGGTCCGCTTCACCAATTAATATCTTTCAATTAATTAAGGATTTTAGTTGAGATAAAAAAGTCAATGGCACGAGCGGGATTCGAACCCACGATCTTTGGTTAGGTATGCAGCTGCTCTACCACTTGAAATGTCGTGACTTCGATCCGCTCGGACACTAACTTCCCATCTCAACCCCACCATTTGAATTATCCCTCCTTTCTGTCATTTTTCAAATGTCCTGTATCTATTTGTTTCTCTGATAATTATAATATTAATTATAATACAATTAATTAAGGTTGTTAGTTGAGATAAAAAAGTCAATGGCACGAGCGGGATTCGAACCCACGATCTTCGGGTAGATACGCCTCTGCTCTACCACTTGAGCTATCGTGACCTCGATCCACTCGGACACAAACTTCCCATCTCAACCCCACCTTTTGAGTTTTCCCTCCTTTTTGCCATTTTTTGTTGAGGTGGGAAGTTAGTGTCCGAGGGGATCGAGGTCACGATAGCTGAAGTGGTGGATCAGCGGCGTATCTACCCGAAGGTCGTGGGTTCGAATCCCGCTCGTGCCACTGACTTTTTTATCTCAACTGAAAACCTTAATTAATTGTAATATATTAATTGGTCACGAAATTAGTGAAATTAATTATAATATTTAATTTTATTTGTTAATTATTAATAATTATTTGTTAGTTATATATAATATTAAAATCGCGCCCGAGAGGATCGACGTCACGATAGCTCGAGTGGTTGGAGCAGCGGCGTATTAAGCCGAACGTTTTGGGTTCGAATCCCGCTCTTGACACTAATTTTTCATCTCAGCCAAAAACCTTAAATAAAAAGAATAATTAATTCATAATTAACGTTAAATATGTAAAACTGACTTCTTTTCAAAACACCATGCCCAACAAATTTATATTTCCACCTATAAATACTAATTATAATGAAATGACTATTGTGATCGTTATACATGAACCCATAGTATGAATTATGTATATGTCAATGTAATAAAAAATCTGTAAATTTAGTACTGTAAATTGTATATGAAGTTTAATTTCTAATAGAATGATAAATTATTTAATGGTAGAAAAGGTAGTTCCGACAAATAATTTGCTCTTAATATCATATTTTAAATGAAAAATCGTGGCTGCGATTTAATTTGTACATTAATCAATTAATTAATATTTATGAAAGGTATTGGTTGAAATAGAAAAGTCAGGTGACGAGCGGGATTCAAACCCACGATCTTCGGCTCAATACGCCGCTGCTCTACCACTTGAGCTATCATGATCTCGATCCATTTGGATACTAACTTCCCATCTCAACCACAGCTTTTGAATTTTCCCTCTTTTTGCCATTTTTCAAATTCAAAAGGTGGGGTTGAGATGGGAAGTTAGTGTCCGAAGGGATCAAGGTCACGATAGTGCATGTGGTAGAGTAGCGGTGTATCTAGCCGAAGGTCGTGGGTTCGAATCCCGCTCGTGACACTACTTTTTTAATTAATTTCATTAATTTTTAATTAACTTAATTAATTGTAACTCAATGCAAGTTTGAAGTTCCAACCGCACATTCTAAACTTAAAACTAAAAGAGATAAAAAAGAAAGTCATGTTCCATTCATTACAAACAGACAAATTAAAGTATGAAATCCTTCAGAAAAATATTAACAGATAGTTTTCTATTGATTTTGTAAATACCTAACAATTTTATTTATTAAGCAAACTATTAGAAAGCAAAATAAATTAACACTTTAATTTTGAGTTAAGCAAGCTGTCATTTTAATTTGGTCAAACCTGTTTAATCAACTAATGAGTAAAATAAACACGTTTAATTATTTATCTCTGTCCAGGGATTCCGTTGGTCTAGCCAAAGTGCGGGATTAAATACATCTTCCGGTTTGATTTGCATTACAGAGATTACGGTAGGTTCATGTTAAACAAACTTGGCGAAACCACACGAGCCAATTCCCAATGGTCATTTTTGTTTCAGTGTTCGATTATTCGTCGACAGCACAGGTGAAAAGCGATTTACAGTTTAGCCTTTCCCCAAAAGGATTTCTTTATAAGTAATGAATCGAATTGTCCAACGTTTTGATGAAAAAGAGAACATTTTTTCATTGATATTCTGGTCATTTTATACGAAAGAGTTAAAATTTTCTATTATAACGAAATCTTTAATAAGAGATCATATAATCATAAAAATATCATATCAATCCTAAGAAAATATATAAAATACCCTTCACAATAATAAATCAGTTAAATTTAAATCTATCGTCTAGAAAAAATGGAGCGATAACCTAGGTAGTTAATATTACCCGATAGACGGAGAGAAAGAAAGAGTGTGTGTATATGTGAGAAAAAAATAAGGAGGGAGTAAATAGAAATAACATAAATATAGATTAATAATAATTCACTAGTTCGTGGTCCGCTTGACCAATTAATATCATACAATTAATTAAGGCTTTTAGTTGAGATAAAAAAGTCAATGGCACGAGCTGGATTCGAACCCACGATCTTCGTCTTGATACGCCGCTGCTCTCCCACTTGATCTATCGCGACCTCGATCCACTCGGAATCGGATACAAAAGGCGTGGTTGAGATGGGAAGTTAGTGTCCTAGTGGATCGAGGTCGGGATAGCTCAAGTGGTAGAGCAGCGGCGTATCAAGCCGAAGATCGTGGGTTCGAATACTGCTCGTGCCATTGAATTTTTTTATCTCAACTAAAAACCTTAATTAATTGTATGATATTAATTTGTCAAGCAAACCACGAAACTAGTGAATTTAATAAGTTTAAAATGAAGTATCCTTGACTGAAGCTCTCCGTGGCCATTTCATTTGTCGCCGAGAATCCAATCCGATTACACGACATTTGAAAAATGGCAAAAAGGAGGGAAAATTCAAAATGTGTGGTTGAGATGGGAGGTTGGTGTCCGAGTGGATCGAGGTCGCGATAGCTCAAGTGGCAGAGTAGCGGCGTATCAACCCGAAGGTCGTGGGTTCGAATTCCGCTTGTGACACTAACTTTTTTATTACACGTCATTTGAAAAATGGCAAAAAAGATGGAAAATTCAAAAAGTGGGGTTGAGATGGGAAGTTAGTGTACGTGTGGATCGAAGTCACGATAGCTCAAGTGGCAGAGTAGCGGCGTATCAAGCCGAAGATCATGGGTTCGAATCCCGCTCGTGCCATTGAATTTTTTATCTCAACTAAAAACCTTAATTAATTGTATTAATAATAATCAACGTTTTCTAACGAACTAAGTATTTGCCTGCAAGTAACCATAAATCTTTACTACTGAAAATAAAAATATTTTTATAAAATATAGAGCAAAGTAAAACGCAAATGTTATTGATAAACGATTAAGGGTCTGAAGTGTATCTCGAACCTGCACTACTTCGGTGTCTTTCTTGTACTGTAGCACGCCAACGCCTTTCGATAAGATCTTAACGTGCTCACGTGACGTTACTTTTGCACCGATAGCTCATGTTGTTTAACCGACTTCGATAATTTTGAAAATGATTGTGTGTTTTGGTATATTAAAACAATCGATATTACTTAACCCTAATAAATCAATGAAGATTGTTCAATTAGTTATCATGATCTTAATCCTGATCTCAAGCAATCGGACTAGGATCAATACCACCAAGACGAATCATTTTCATATTACGTTCAAGCATAATTTTTTATATAGATTTAAACCTAGCTAATGGCTGGAGACAAAATTAAATATTTAGGATTCCACATTGGCAAAAGACTTACGAAAAACCTTATACAGAGCTTAAAATAAAAGTCTTGGATAAACTTTACAGGCCATCACTCAACATGATAGGTTTACAAAAAAAACCATCCATAACAACATCCTGACCTACTTAAGGTTTTGATATATCGTAAACACGTTTTTTAACTTACAAGATACTTGTTAAATAATATCAATTTTATTCAAAACAACAAAAAACGGTGCGGAAATACTGAAGCAGGTGATGAATTAAAAGGAGGATGAATAGTTCTGCAAGTAGTCTCTGATTTTTCAAGTTGTACCATCCCATAAAGGCGGTCACGATCACCCCAAATGGAACCGCGCCAAGCTCCATTTGGAGTGCCTGAAATTTGAGGGGGCATTCACGACCGCTCCACAGCCAGTCGCCCCGAACGTCAACCAGTGAATTACCTTCTCAAAATGGATGATCTCTTGTCATACGCTTCTGTTTATTTATATATTAAAAGGAAAAATCGAAGAGGAAATGGGGTAAGAAGTGGCTCCTGAACAGAAGCCGTAATACCCACATCAATTTGATGAAAGATCTTTCCCTTGAACCCGCTGATTGGAGGAACTATTTAAGGATGGATGAAACGTCTTATTTATTCATTATATTTAGTGTTCTATTGACCAAATTACTTCTTTCAATTAATTAAACTTTTTGTAAGGTTTTGGTTGAAATGAAAAAGCTAGTGCCACGGGCGGGATCTGAATCCATGGCATTCGGATAAATACGCCGCTGCTCTACCACTTGAGCTATCGTGACTTCGATCCTCTCCGGCACCAAAAGATAGCAAAAAGAGAGAAAATTCGAAAGGTTGTAGGTTGAGATGGGGAGTTGGTGCCCGAGTGTATTGAACTATCGAAGTCACGACCAAGCTAGCGCTCCAATATTCCACCGTTCACGCCAGGTTTTCGCATTCCTATCCTAGTCTCCCATATAACGTTGTAGGGACCGTAAATGTATGACGTTGGGGATAATTGTTGAAATGGGCACCAGCCGACAAGAACTGTATACAAGGAGTTTTTTTATCATTGAACACGTCACATACTTTTTTTACTTTCCTTTTTTTTCTAACACTGCAAACGATCGACCGTAACCCCAAATCCCGTGGCTCTCTCCGTTATGCCTCCCGCCGTCCTTCTCATCTGCCTCCTCGATCGTCGGAACTCTCTGCCTTATTGATTGTGCATGCACCTTTGGCGGCCTTTATGAAATGGCTTGTACACCTTGCAGGTACCACTCAATACCCGACAACCGTCATTTTAGGCAACTCTAAAATTCTCGAAGCTTAACGCTGATTTCTTCCTTCCTCGACGATTGCAATGGCATGGCATCTTTATTTTAGTGCTTCGGTGCTTTACATTGTGGACATTTTAAATCAAATAATGAATTAAGCTGTTTTGCCTCAGTATCGGGGACAAATACAAAAACTTTTCGTCTAATAATAATTATTAAATAACTTGTAAAGTAATAAAACAAAAATATGAAAAAGAGGTCAAATTAAAAAGACATCAAAATTTCGCCACTTTTTTCTGGTGCGGCGTATATTTTAAATTCGACGTACTAAATACTAAATTCTATTAATTATCCATCTACCTATACCCTAGATATGTATATGTCCACCCATCTTCTATTATTTCACTTTTTGTTTAATAATTTTCCAATTTCATTTGCCAACCAAAAGATTTAATTTGATGAGGATGCACTTTTGGATTCTTGTTGTAAGTCTGACCTATTTGTTATGTCACTTCAACGTCCATAGAATACAATAAAGAATTCCTTTTACTAAGAATTATGAAATCATAATTCAACTTGTCATCTAAACGGATTAAACATAAAGCTATCAGCAATTAACAACCGTTGCAAGATATTCACACCTGATTTCTTTTTATTGGAGGGGTTTAAATAACGATTAGAAACCTTCTTCACGAGTAAATGAGCTTTCACGTCTAATTAAACATTAAAGAGAGTTTCCATAGAATTAGTGGCTAATGATCGGCTTTAAAGGCCCACTGTTGCAAAGTGCAGAGCGGCGTCCCTAATCCCCTGTGGTTAAATGGTTCATAGACGTCATATTATTATGTATTCTAAGAAATATTCAGTTTTGATTTTGATTTTGTTCTACACAAATAAATAATTAAACATTTTATTTAATTATTCGGAAATCGTGAGATGCGGTCTGGTGTGATGTAGGTTTCAGAAAAACATTTTATTTATCGTGCCAACGTTTCGACCTTTATTGAGATCATCTTCAGGGCCTGGGATTCACAAACATTGTTTACATTTAACAAATGTAGGATGTGGAAAAAAGTGAATTTATACAAGTGAAAAAATATTTTTTATATTCAGTCAAAGTATTTCTACTCATTCAAAGTGTTTTTTTTTCTGGGTAATTGTGCCATTCTTGTGTGTCATGTCGAGAGTGCCAGTGAGATATTGATATTTTTTCCACATACTACATGATTTCCTAAATTTAAACAATGTTTGTAAATCCTAGGCCCTGAAGATGATCTCAATAAAGGTCGAAACGGGTTTTCCCATTGTCGGCTCTTTTCACCTCAAAGAAGCCGACTCCTCATAGAAAAAAGGTCTTTATATCCCGACATCCTTCCCCACCACTTCAAAATCCAACGTATTCAGTAATTGTTGCTGTGTTTATCTCTGTTGATGTAAACCATTTCTAAAAAGTTACGTTTATGTTTATTTTGTTCTATGTGTAATATTTTTTACATACTGAAAAAAAAACTTAAACGTAACTTTTTAAAAATGGTTAGAAATAGAATACAAATATTTTAATTGAATATAAATTTTTTTTTGCATTGTGTAAATTCATTTTTTTCCACATCCTACATGTATTTATTAAATTTAAACAATGTTTATTATCCCAGGCCCTGAAGATGATCTCAATTAAGGTCGAAACGTTAGCACGATAAAGAAAATGTTTTTCTGAAACCTACATCACACCAGACCGCACGATTTCCGAATAATCATCGACTAACGGTCACTAATCACCACACATCTTATTTAATATTAACAAATAAAAAACATTTTGAAGTCAATGTTTTTATAAATGGTCCAACAAAATGGAGTAAAAAGTTTCATAAATCGATTATTAATTATTGTTCTAATTACTTTACATTATAAATTTAATATGTTAAGGGTGAGTAAATTCTCCGTTTTTCTATCATCAAGTGAGCTAAAATTGTCAACCATTGTTTTCAGGTGAATCTGAACAGCTGGAAATAATTCAAACACTCCGGAATTTTTACCATAATAATTAAAATCGCTTTATATGTATCAAAATGAAACATCATACATTGTAATAATATTTAGCTTTAATCTAAATCAAGCTCTTCGGAGGGAAACTTAATTTCACGTTTAATACACATCTGGCGAAACAAAAGGCTTAATTCGTTAATAAAATTAATCACTGTTTGTGTTGACTTCGAACAGATATTTTAATGTTGTTTTTTTTTAATTTAACAAAGCAAAACTGGGTCTGTCATCATAAATAAACCAGTATTTTCGACGCTTCAAATGAAAGAGGAAGAAGGGTTATTGAATTATAAATAGTCACTTGTTGCTTTCCTAGGCGAGAGATACTAAGTACACTAGTTAATTGTTAAATTTCTCCTATGTAATTCTTTACTGTTTAATTTAAAGACACGTTAAGGTTTGCCTTGTCTGTTTGGTTAATATTGACCCTAGAAGGCGAACAAGAGATAATAGTATGGATTACTCAATAAAACCACAAGCTACACATGTGACGTATTTTATCATCTTAACCTGACACACATGATGGAGCTGGTTCGAAAATACGTAAATATCTAAAGCGAAAAAGAATAAACGTTAAATGATTATATTTACCTCTTCGGTCAAAAGGCCATTGGGACAATCTTTGAGAAAACCTTTGTGCCTGAAACAATGTTAAAACAAAGTTAAATTTTTCATGTAACTTATCTTATTTCAACAAATAATTTGAAACTAAAAAACTTTTTTATAAAAAGACAGAATGCTTTTTGACTAAGAGACAACCAAGGTGAAGCATAATTTTTTGCAAATTACCTGGATCAAATATTGAAGGTGGTGGCGTCAGTTTTGAGAAAGGTTCATTTTTTAATTTTTTAAACTGCGTATCAACAAAATGGCGCGAGAGAATGCGTGCTCATAAATTATAAGATTTTATTAAATAATTGCATGGTCATGCACAATGGTAATAAAATGTACATATCGTGTCCATTACTATTCTAATTAAAAAAATAAGGTTTTCATGTTTATTGCTCTAGACTGTACGTTGGAGGTCCTAATTATTTGCTGACTAATTTAACTTTTTCAACTTTGTTTTGTCCAATCGAGAAAAATTTATTTATCATTTTTTCTTTTGATTTAGATTTTTTTCTTGAAATAAGAAAAATTTAAAAAAATATATAAATCACATTTAACTAATTTTTAAACCGTACTCACCCTAAAATGTAAGTTTTATTTATGGATTTGAATGTTGTAGCCTTCTCAAACATTGGTCACGAACTTGTTAATCCAAATCTCAAGTCAAACAACATCCTTCACTGTATTATTAATTCTTACAATAAAATCAGAAGAAATAAATCGATTAAAAAGTTTACCCAATTAATTAAGGTTTTTAGTTGAGATAAAAAGTCAATGACACGAGCGGGATTCGAACCCACGACCTTCGGCTTGGTACGCCACTACTCTACCACTTGAGCTATAGTAACTTCGATCCCCTTGGGCACTAACTACCCATCTTAACCCCACCTATTCAATTTTCCCTCGTTTTTGCCATTTTTCAAATGTCGTGTAATCTATTTGATTATCGGCGATTTAGTGAAGTATATTTCATTTTAATTCATTAAATTCACTATTTTTCGTGGTCCGCTTGACCAATTGATATCATCCAATTAATTAAGGTTTTAAGTTGAGATAAAAAAATTGAAGTCACGATAGCTCAAATGGTAGAGTAGCGGCGTATCAAGCCGAAGGTCGTGGGTTCGAATCCCGCTCGCGACACTGACTTTTTATCTCAACTTAAAACCTTAATTAATGGGTTGATATTAATTGGTAAAGCGGACCACGAAAAATAGCGAATTTAATAAAAAGTTTACGTTGTGTAAAACATAATTTTTACACTGTCAATTTCAAACTTTTCATTAGAGTTTTGTTACATTATTTTGGTTGGTTTAAATTTTTCAAGGGNCAGAAAGGGATCTCTTCTAGGACTTGAAAAAATAGCCCTTTCTTGGCCCCTACTCCTATCACTGCTTGAGTGTGTGGAGGGGCATGGCGGTTCATTTAAATCTGAACGTGACATGTGTATATTATATTATTTCCCCGTTTTCCGCATAGCTCACTGATTCTCTCTCACTCCTTCTCTCTCCCTCATCTCTCTCTCTCTCTCTCTCTCTCTCTCTCTCTCCTATCTTTATCTCTATCTATGTATCTGTTGTATCTATCTCTCCGTTACTAAAACACACATACATAATTTCTCTAAATCCACGTTCATTGATAGTATGACCATGTATGAAAAGTAAGTAAAGTAATTCCTGTCATTTATTTATTTATTTATTATAACTCCAACAGAAAGAATCTAAGAGGAGTAGTCAAAAAAAGGCAAATAATAACAAAAAGAACAAATGAACAATTAAGCAATAATAACAAAAACACAAGGCTTAATGATTCAAGGCAAGTAAACATTTTAATTTAAATTTAACTGAATTCAAGGAATCGCGAAATACAAATATTTCATTAGAATATAATTCAGCAATCTCATTATCCTCGGTAGGGATGAATTTAGTCCATTTTCTGTTTTGTAGTGTGGAACAAAGAACAAATTATGGTTCCTAAGTGGTCGCTGAGGCACACACAGCGATAAATGTAAGTTCAGGATATCAATGGCCCCATTCCACAATTTCCAACCCCAAATGAGATCGGCGAAAATACGGCGAGCGTTAAGCGACTCAAGACCAAGCCAGTTCAGTCTTTCCAAGTGATTCAGGTGTGCAAGACCAAATCTGAAGGCCATTGTACTGGTTGCTTTCTTTCGTACTTTTTCCAAGTCGCCAATCTCACCAACGTAGTAAGGGGACCACACGACACTTGCATATTCCAGATGGCTACGAACGAGGGATTGATACAATATTTTAACTGCCAAGATGCTTTTAAAATCTCTAGAAAACCTAGTAATCAAGCCAAGATTGCGTAGAGCCTTGCCTCGAATCTGTTTGATATGGTCACTGAAATCACCCTTTCTACTGAAAACGACACCAAGGTCGGAGATAGTAGATAGTCATGTAGAATTAACGTCCTACACGTTGTATGTCGCTAGTCAGAACCACTTTAGGATACATTTGCCAGTTTCAACCGAAATTCTTCAACTTTCCGTGATTCTAACGAATATCCATTGGTGTGGCTAATAACGGTCAGAAAACCACTCAGCCTCCTCCGTCCGTCATATTACGCTATATACTATCAAGATTTTACCTAACTGTGCGGGATAATTTCTAGAAAGTTTAAGCGACACTTTTTGAATCGCATCGCATTCGCGGGCATTTGAACTAACCCGGCGTAGTATTGGAGCATTTTTTTATTGGTACCATCGTAAAGAACTAGATTTAGGATTGCCGCTTATATGTCTTAATTTTGGAAAATTAAAACGATTAAACCGGACAAAGATGAAAAGAGATTTTATTGAAGGAAATGTTTGATCTTCCTTTAATGAAATTGGGGTTGAGGATGGATTTTGATTTCGGAATTTCATGAGTTTATCCCAGAGTGAACTCGAAGAATTGCTTACATTACAAACCACAATTGTTTATATTTACATTAATGACAATTAATTAAGATTTTTAGTTGAGATGAAAAAAAGTTAATGGCACGAGAGGGATTCGAACCCACGATCTTCGGCTAGATACGCCGCTGCTCTACCACCTGAGCTATCGTGACCTCGATCCACTCGGACATCAACT